>NC_069505.1:221194219-221419219 GCF_027579735.1 Bombina bombina | reverse complement strand
ATCCCCCTACACCGCCGCCACCTATATTAAATATATTAACCACTAAACCTAAGTCTAACCCTAACACCCCCTAACTTAATTATTATTAAAATAAATCTAAATAATATTAATAATATTAACTAAATTATTCCTATTTAAATCTAAATACTTACCTATAAAATAAACCCTAAGATAGCTACAATATAATTAATAATTACATTGTAGCTATTTTAGGGTTTATATTTATTTTACAGGTAACTTGGTATTTATTTTAACTAGGTACAATAGCTATTAAACAGTTAATAACTATTTAATAGGTACCTAGTTAAAATAATTACCAAATTACCTGTAAAATAAATCCTAACCTAAGTTACCATTACACCTAACACTACCCTATCTATAAATAATTGAATAAACTACAAATATCTAAACTAAAATACAATTAAATACACTAATCTATATTACAAAAACAAACAAACACTAAATTACAAAAAATAAAAAAAGATTACAAGAATTTTAAGCTAATTACACCTAATCTAAGCCCCCTAATAAAATAACAAAGCCCCCCAAAATAATAAAATTTCCCTACCCTAAACTAAATTAAAAAGTAATCAGCTCTGTTACCAGCCCTTAAAAGGTCCTTTTGCGAGGCATTGCCCCAAAGTAATCAGCTCTTTTACTTGTAAAAAAAGAACAGCCCCCCCCATTACAACCCACCACCCACACACCCCTACTCTAAAACCCCACCCGATCCCCCCTTAAAAAAACCTAAGTCTAACCCCCAAGTGTTCCTTACCTGTCCTTAAGAACGTCGGAGAAGGTACTGTTCCAGGCGGAGAAGTCTTCTTCCAGGCGGCGACCTCTTCTTCTTCCAGGAACCAGCCGGCGCGGAGCGGAGTAGTTGAAGACCGATGACTGTGGAGCTGAAGACCGTCCTCTCTGGAACTGAAGACCGGCGATGCAGGAACTGAAGATCGGTGACGCTGCAACTGAAGACCGGAGCCATGGAGCGTGGAGGATCCTCTTCATACGATCTCCGCCGTACACTGAATAGGAATTCAAGGTACGCGATTAAAAATGGCGTCCCTTGAATTCCTATTGGCTGATTTGAGCCTTCAAATTCAAATCAGCCAATCAGATGAGAGCTACTTTAATTCTATTGGCTGATTTGAATAGCCAATAGAATAAGAGCTACTGAAATTCTATTGGCTGATTAGATTATCGGATCGCGCCCCTTGATGGTATGTAATCAGCACAAGTTTAGAGGTTCTCAAAAATATCTCCTGGCAAGGGAAGATGGGGGAAAATCTGTCAGAAAAATACCTACCTCTTATTTGAAATTCAGAATAAATGTTATTGCATTGTCTTTTTATTATGCACTTGTTAATTATACTGTATTTAATTTTCCTTTAGTTTCCGCTTTAAGCTGTGGCAGCATCTTTTAGCTCTTGTATGGGAGCCCTTTATCTATTTCAGTTCCTATGGACTCCATCTGTATTGTCCTATCAATTTCTTGATATATTTGCATGATAACTTTTCTTCAGGTTATTGTACCTGAAGCAGTCTGGATGCCGCAGTACTTAGTAATGTCCTGATTGTGCTGCATTTTACTACAAGTGCAAATGCCTTGTTATAGTCTTCACCATATTTTGGGTAAATCAGTTAACCACTAGTAAGCTTTGAATATCTGTATATTTCTGTCCAAATCCAGCTTTAGTGGAAATACCAACTTGAAACCTATAGAATATGTACCTTTATGTAATTCAATTAGAAACCATGTATTCATTTTAGGCCCGGTTTCAGTTTCCTCTTTGGCTGCTTCTTTCAATGTGGCAACCTCTGTAGGTCAAAATGTGCCAGTTGCTTTCCATGAAGAGGGTTCATGTAACTAACCTGTTAGGATGAGCGTCTGTGAACTGGTTCCTCAATTCCATGCTGCTTGTTCAGCTGCATCTAGCTCCCCAGTCCCAACAAGGGTGACAGTGCACATTATTTCTATATGCTTCAGGCAGTAAAGTTTGCAGAAATAGGGCAGTCTTGCCAGTTCAACAAGATCAGTGCTGTTAAAGAACTGAAAACCTCTTGCAACACATGATGCACAGGGTATGTTGCTGACGTTATGGGGTTAAAACACTGATTCATGCTTTTTACACTAAATACACCTAAGTTTATTCTCAGACACTCTTAATCTTTTAGTTCCCCTTTCAAGTGTGTTTAATATATATATATACATATATATATATATATATATATATATATATATATTATATATGGATAGGGATATGAGGGAGGAGATAATACCACAATATAATTAAATTAAATATAATTTAAAGTGCAACCCTTTGACATAATATGCACACTATGAGTAAAGAAGGACTAAATGACATACATTACTGTCACTTTAAAGAAAGGGAAATTTGAACACATAAACGTTTTAGAGAGAACAAAGTTCCTCTCATGTTTATTTGCTGCAACTTGCAGGTGTTATAATTGGATATCATTTACAAGGATAAAAGTGACATACAAATAAGCAAACAGTATGAAAACAAAACAAACATATATACAAAAGAAATTGGAGCAAATTCAGGAGGATACTAACTCCCAGGGTAGAGAGGCTAATACGGTAAATATGTATACAAATGATAGCAAACAAACTTCTGCTAATTAAGCTGGCCAGCTAACTACCGTAAACAGACCAAACATGGGGGTACCTCCCAAATGCGTCCACCTTTGTGCTACTCCAGAGAGAACTGTATAATGGAGGCTGGTAAACAGTTAGTAGAAAAATGACTGTGTCATGCCATAAAGCTCTACAAACAAACTACCTGCATGCTCCTCTCCTTGGAGCTTCCAAAGCTCATAGCAGTGATGTCACAGTAAGGGTGTTTCAGCAGCCATACACACCTCTCCTCCAATTGGTGGAATCTCAATCTCTCTGCACAAATCACAACAGAGCCCGTCCTGTCTCAAACAATTGTGATACAAGAGACTGTAAATTAGTGCAAGCACATAGGTAGATCGTCAAGCTGAGAGCAAAGCATGGCTATCTCAACTCTTGCAGTGTACTCCGTTCAATACACACTTGCTTGGCGGGGTAAAACCGGACCACATTTCTCAGGTCACTCCTGGATATCCGGAAGACTCCTCCCACCAGCTTCACAGGACACTGCAAACTCACAGACCTCACACAATGCAAAGGCAACACATTCAGTGTCCAGGTAAACACACTTGGTGCCAACGTCATGAGCGTTTCACCCCCACAAATCTCATGTGTGTCAGGTGCTTCCTCAGGGCATGATTAGTAACTCAGAACCATCTCCTTTTAAAACACCTGTCTGTGCTCAGGTGATCCACCTTTTAATTACTTAAAGTGAACTTGCATATCATGCTGCAACTTATACATACATGCAAAGAACAAAGTTATACCCAGGTTAAACACATACTATAAACAGATAGCTTAAGTAATAGCAACATTATTCCTAGTGCACATTAACACAGCTATATGTCTATCAACTGCTGACACATACATCACAAAGTGATATGGCACTCACTCTCATAAATTCAAAGTGTTAGAAAGGAAAGATAATTATATTATTTAAGAAAAGTTTTATGTAACTAACTTATGGAATATAAAACATAGGTTGAACTAGCTGGATTTGAACTCACAAGCTTTGGCTTGGGAGGCAGTTAACCTAACTACTGGGCCACAGCAACCTCAAAGGAACAGTAGGGAACGTGTCTCAGATTAAAAGATGTTAACACATTATAAAAAACAAGCATATTCACACCTTTCATTAAGGCCAGAAGGGAATTTGGTGCCTAGCCTAAAAATCCATTTAGCTTCTTTTTGAAGCAGAACTTTATTATTATCACCACCTCTCCCAGAAGAAATGCCATTATCAATTATTATAAAGTAAGGGAGTGCACATCAGCATTATGTGCAAGCGCAAAATGTTTTGCCACATTAGTGTCCCTTAATTTTATAATGTCGTCTCTATGTTCTTGTACCCGGTCCTTCATGGACCTTTTGGTTTTACCAACATAAAAAGACCGGGCACGAACACCGTAGGAGATAAATTACCCCTGTTGAATTACAGTTGAAAAAGTATCTGATGTCATAGCGTTTTACACCATCTACAGAAAAGGTTTTGGTACTATCCATATGGGTGCAGTAAACACAATGGCCGCAAGGAAAGCTTCCCTTAATTCCTTTATTTTTACAAAGCCAGTCAGAACTTGATGGCCCTTTGATGAATTGGCTTTTCACCAACTTATCTTTTAAACTGAAAGCCTTTCTTGCAGCCATTGAGGGTACCCTACTTACTGCTTTCACCTACTTTCTCATCCATTAGCAAAAGATACCAATTTTTCTTAATAATTGACCTAATGTCCTCCCACTGTTTGTTATATCTGGTAATAAACCTTATGCTGTTGGACATCGGTCTCTCTTTCTTTTTATAGAGGATATCATCTCTTGACTGCTTTCTTGCTTTCCAAAAGGCTTTTTTATGCAATTTTGAGAATAGCCTCTTTTCAAGAAACGTTTCCTCATCAAAGAGGCATGATAGTCAAAGCTCTTAAGGGAGGAACAATTGCTTTTTAGGCGCAGAAACTGGCCATAGGGAACACCTTTTTTTAGGTGGTCCATATGTCCACTGTCCACGTGTAGTACGCTATTCATTGCCATGAGTTTCCTAAAATTTTCAATTAATATCTCCTGTCCTTCCCTCATGATGGTAATGTCCAGGAAGGACAGGGACTTATTACTGGTCTCAGAGGTCAGAAAAATATTCCTAGCATTCTTATTCAGAATTGATACAAATTCTTTAAACTCATCTGCAGTACCATCCCATAGGATGAACACGTCATCCACATAGCGTACCCACATCCGTACATGATCCTCCACAATATCACTGTATTTATCGAACACATCCTCAAGTTCCCAGGCCCCTAGATGTAAACATGCATAGGTGGGGGCACAAACTGCCCCCATGTCTGTACCTCTCAGCTGTTGGTAAAGTTTGCCATTGAACATGAAAACATTGTTTCCAATACAAATTTTAATAGCGAGATCACAAAATCAGTATGTTCTTTAAATTCTCGGCCTCTAATATTCAAAAAACACTTTGCAGCTTCCAAACCAGTATTATGAGGAATTGACGAGTACAAACTTTCCACATCCAGTGATGCCAGAATACACGTCTCTCCCACACATATACCATCCAGTCTTCTAAGGAGATCTGATGTGTCCTTAACATAGGAGCGAAGTGTCACCAAAAATGGGCGTAGATATTGATCTACATATTCGCCAATCTTTTCAGTGAAACTTCCAATCCCGGACACTATCGGTCTCCCAGGTGGACATTTCATATTTTTGTGTAGTTTACTCATAGTGTGTGTATATATATATATATATATATATATATATATATATATATATATATATATATATAAATATATATATAGTATAGCCAAGTAATAGTTAAATGATTCCGAAGCACCCTCAGGATGTTTTCAAATGTTTTAAAAAAAAATAATTTGTGACGTTTCTGGGATTACATCATCCCCTTGATCCGACAAAAGAACTGTGAAATACAGTGATTTGAATAGTCGCCTAAATCCCTCAAAAATGTGCGTCAAAGTGTGTTGAAAAAACGCAGAGAAGTGGCGCCAGGACTAGTACGTGCGTGTCACGGTGATCGACCTTCATTGACGATGTGAACTATTACACATGTCTGTTGTCAAAGCTACCAGTACAATAACTGTGTGTTGTGTTCATGTGTCACCTGATCAGTCTGTGTGAGTGACATAACTGTAGTCAAGGATACTCATAAACAACACATGGTCATGGTGTGCATAACTATTGAAAGATTACGGGCTAGATTACATGTGGCACGCTAAATGTATTGTGCCCGCAATATAGCAATATCCCGGGCAATTGAATTTGCGCTCATATTACAAGTTTACAGAAATAGCTTTCCTCAAGCGTAATCAAATTCAAGCCACATCGGGTTAGTGCGACTGAAGGCCTTACATAAAGGGTTAGAGATTAAATAAAAGTTGTACCAAACACAACATAAATATGTTAAAATAAACTGTTACACTCATATAAACACTATATTATAAAAATGATTCATATGAATATTAAAAAAAAATATAATATATATATAAACAAAAGAATAGAATGCAAAACTATCCCACAGGGGAAGAAGGCAAGCTGCACAGAAGTTTGCGCTACAAAGCTCACTTCATGAAATACTGAAGAATAAAGACTTAAATTTCTGCTGTAATCTCAGAGGAAGTTACCCCAAAACAAATAGTCAGACCACTTCAGTATAAATAAATAAAATCAATATAAAACAGAGTTCATTAGACAATTTAGTGAATCAGTCTTTCTTAGTGCTAAAAAAGCACACAGTAAAAAGAACAATAAAAGAAATGATGATAATGTCATATAGAGGTAGCCGGTAGGTATAGCACTTACTAGAAAATACCTCAATCATATGAGGTAAGTTGCAACATCTATCAGTGGGGAGCCTCCGGAAGTAACAGATTCAGAGATGAAGATTTGGATGTGTCAATCCTTCTTCCCTTGGAGTATGGTGTGAAGGTCTGGAGAGATATTGCAATGGAATTCCTCAGTGGATCCAGTAATTATGCGTGATAAAAACACAAGGGTGATACATAGCATAATACAGTTTTATTAAAGTAAAAATAAATAAAATACGCCAAGTGTTCACTTACATTTAAAATCCTCAAACATATGAGGTATGAGTAAGAGTATGATAGTAACGTGTTTTACTGTGTATTTACTGTAAATATTTTACATTCAAATGTTCTTTACATAGTGAAAAATGATATTCCTATAAAGATCTATATATATCAATACCTGTATATCTATTCATATAGATATATAGGAATATATATATATTTTACATTAACATTATCAGATATATATAGAAATATATACTTAAAAAAAAAGAAGTAAATTTTTATGTGAACAACATTGGAATGTAAAGTATGCATACCACACTTCGAGTTTTGCGCTTTAGATCTAATGCAATGTTGGGTTAGCGCACATGAAGAATTAGTTACCTTAAGGCATAATATGTAAATATTAAATATATATATAAAAAAAAATATTAATAATTATTACAGACACTGTAAAATATACATATATATTCTATTGATTTTATTGTGAGGTGAAGGCTCAGTAATAGGAAGAAAAAAAAGAGAAAGATAGTAGTGTAGTATGTTATTTAATGACCAATTTAAAAAAAACGTTAAAATACGCACTCCCACAAAATTATCTCAAACTGAATGGGGTATATAAAATGCATTTCGCTTGCAAGACATTATTCCACTATTCGCAAGACAAACAGTCCCAAACAAAAAAAAAATAATTCCTCCTGTATTTCCGTATTAGCACTGACTAGTAATAAGAAAAATAGGACAGTCTAGTGTTCGTGTAGGAATATATAGTGAATCCATATTGTTCTTACACGTTTCAAAGGTATAAAGCCTTTAAAATCCTTCTTCGTCAGAGGATAACTTTGGCATTTCCAAACACTCAATTAAAGATGGCTGTGACTTATCCCTTACTAGTCCACAGGAGATCACATGATTGTGGCTTCTAATTGTAAACAAATTTCCTTGTGGCCATGTCTCCTACTATTATACAATGTATCATATATTTTATTAGTACAATTATGTTATTGCGCTCCACATATATTTCAAAAGAATGTGTGGAATTAAATTACATAGTTACAATCATGCGCACATAGAGGTAGCAAATGTCAACTGAGAGGAAATGTAGCCCTCACAATTCTTCTTACATTGGCCATGGACATGCACGGATGCGCACAGCGTCATTTCTCATTAAATTACAGAGGTAATGAAACATAAATAAAAGCATCTCTCCACTTGTTAATTAAAGATTAATATGTAGTAAAAATGAAATAAACCTTGTCTCCACCTGTTCATCATTTTTTAATATGTACATTAATTAAGATTACTCCTAAATTCATTAACTCTACATTACGTTGTCTCGTCTGCTTGATCAGCTCCTGTAGCATAGAGTTAATGGGGCCTATTTATCAAGCTCTGTATGGAGCTTTATGCCCCGTGTTTCTGGCGAGCCTTAAGGCTCACCAGAAACACAAGTTATGAAGCAGCGGTCTAGAGACCGCTGCTCCATAACCTGTCCACCTGCTGTGAGGCGGCAATCAACCCGATCCAGTGCGTTCACAAGAACTGCTGGTGCAATGATAAATGCTGACTGCGTATGCTGTTGGCATTTATCAATGTGAAGGGGGGACATGATCCGCAATATCGGATCATGTCCGCTAGCACATTATTAAATAGGCCCCAATAAATTTAGGCGTAATCTTAATTAATGTGCATATTGAAAATGGAAAGGTGGAGACAAGCTTTATTTAATTTTGATTACATGTGTAATTAAATAAGAAATTATGCAGTGCGCATGCGTATATATCCATGGAGAAGAAATGCAAGGTCTCCATTTCCTCTACGTCCCAATTTGCTACCTCCATGTGCTCATGCTTGTAATTACATAATCGCACTCTACACATTCTTTTGAAACATATGTGGAGTGTGATTACTTAATTGTGTGCATGCACACACAGAGATAGCAAATTTCGATGCAGTAGCAAATTTCGACAGAACAGACTGCAGTCCTATATCATCCATATTGAGCTCCATAGCTTGGAATTTACAGTATTCTCTGTGAATGGGAATCATGTAAATAGTTACTAGCTTTGATCCATATATCAGAGTATTTTATCTATTTCAGACTAGTATATTTATGTTATAACTAGCTTGCTAAAATTAGAACTATGGGCAAGTGAATGGAAAATGAGATTTAATACGGAAAAATGCAAGGTTCTACATTTTGGAAGTAAAAATAAGCAGGCAACGTATTTTTTAAATAGGACAAGACTTAGCCAAACACAGGAGGAAAGGGATTTGGGAGTAGTAATATATAACAAGCTAAAGATGGGTGCACAATGCAGGGCAGCGGCTTCAAAGGCTAATAAGATACTAGCATGTATTAAAAGAGGCATTGATTCAAGGGAGGAAAGCATAATTCTGTCATTATATAAAGCCCTGGTAAGACCTCACCTTGAGTTTGGAGTGCAGTTCTGGGGACCAATTGCTAAAAAAGATATTGCAGAACTAGAAAAAGTTCAGAGAAGGGCCACAAAGCTAATAAGGGGATTGGAGAAAATTAACCTATGAGGAGAGGCTAGCCAAACTGGGTCTGTTTTCTTTAGAAAAAAGGCGCTTGAGAGGTGACATGATTACTTTATATAAATATATTCAAGGCCCATATACAGAGATGGCAGAAGCTCTGTTTATTCCAAGAAAATTGTTTCTGACAAGAGGTCATAATTTAAGGTTGGAGGAAAGGAGATTTAATCTCCTGCAACGGAAACGTTTTTTCACTGTAAGAGCAATAAAATTGTGGAACTCATTACCAAAGGAGGTAGTGAATGCCAATACCATAGATACATTTAAAAATAGTCTGGATAAATTTCTGTATATAAACAAAATTCATGGATATGATTGCTAGTATTAAATGGGTCACATTTTAATGGGGTTATTTAAGCTTAACTGGAGCTTTTTGTAAGTACTTTAGATTTGTATAGGTTAAACTCGATGGACTTCAGTCTTTTTTCAACCTTATCTACTATGTTACTATGTTACTATGTTACATGAATGACTATCCCAATGAGGAGTTGTAGGCCTCTTATAGAAGGATATTGAGATGAAAGAATGGGCCTTTAGTTTTATGTTTTATAGACAGCTTGCTCAATATACCCCCCTATTTACAATTCTTTACTTGTGGATAATACCATAGAGATTATACAAATCATCAAGTTCGTATTCTTGTTGCTAGTATCTCCTTCCCATGAGTACTATGTATATTACAAAATAGAGGTTTCATATACGGACCCATGAGTGGTCTCCATACACCTTCTGTTACTAATTACTACTATTGCTTCACAAGTACAAGAGGTCCAAAAGTGGCCTTCTGTGTTTTCTTTCAGAAGGTTTTACTCATTGAGTGGCATAATATTTACATGAGGTCTATTGAAAACACTCTCCATGTTCTGCTTATTTTGTAACACTATTTTATGTTGGCTAAGTAAGCATTATAGTGGTAATTTAATCATTTTGTTTTGTTCTTTTCTAAGCTCTCCAAGTGTTACTGGTAGTCATGAGATCTCTGTATTTTTCTGTTGATTAATCCATTGAGAGTACTATTTGAACTGCATTGTACCTATTTTATAGATACATTGGGGCCGATTTATCATGCCCCGAAAGTGACCAGATACATCTGTTTCTGCACTAGCCTTCAGGCTCGCCGGAAATAGCAGCGCTCCTTAACTTGTATGCCACCTCTGATGTGGTGTACAGCAATCAGCCCGATCACATACGACTGGGTCGAATTGACACCCCCTACTAACGGCCAATTGGCCGTGAATCTGCAGGGGGCGGCACTGCACCAGCAGCGAAGTCGGGCGGACATGATCGCTACAGCAGATCATGTCCGTACAACTCTTAATAAATCAGCCCCATTGTCTGTATGCCTGAATTAAACTTTAATGAATTAATATTAAATCATTTAAAAATACAACTAGTCTGTAAAATGGCCCACTCTAACACATCATGCACATAAGAAAACTTAAAAAAAGATAATATAGAAATAAAAAAAAGAGACAACTTTGTCAAGTTTAATATACTGACACAACTGAGAGACGAGTTACTTTACACAGACATTTGCATCTTTTTAAACCCATCATGGTATTTTCTGTTAATCCTTTACTTGAACTGTATATAATGCTGCCTGACACATTGGTTTTTATATGATTGGGGACGCCCAATCAGGATTGTTTTAATTTAAGGTAAATAATTTAGATAATATTGAAATGTAATAAAAAGATGACTTTTCCATTGTGTGCGGGATTTAATCTGTTTATAATGACTTTATTATGTATTATATTTTTTAAATTGACAGCTTCTGTGTGAGGCAGGAGCTGCCACTAACATATATTTATTTAGTTTAAAGGGAAAATAAAGTCAAAATTAAATGTTCATGATTCAGATAGGGCATGCAATTTTAAACAACTCTCCAATTTACTTTTATTATCAAATTGGCTTTGTTTTCTTGGTATTCTTTGTTGAAAGGTAAACCTAGGTAGGCTCATATGCATTTTGACAGTGAGCGGTTCACTTATTGGGCTTGTGGCGATACTGCTGAGTCTACTTGGAACTGGCGTGAACTGTTATCTCAGCTTCCATTGAGGGCGGCACCAGAGCAGCAGATGGGTGAGTGTTCCGCAAAGTGTATGCTATTAGCATTATTGGTTGAAATTAGCACACGACTTATGTCCGGTTCTCAGGGTATTTGAGCTGTAATTATAGATGGCATAAGTTTGGTGTATTATATAGATACCGGATGTGACTGTTATTTACACGGACTCTCCTTGAGTGGGTGGACATTTTCCTTTTGACTTTCTAATGAAACCCAAAATGTTTCTTTCATGATTCAGATAGAGTATAACATTCTAAAAAACTTCCCATACGAAAATGCAGTATACGCCTTTTAGTGAGACACCCTGTTTTCAGAGTAAAAAGTAGCTTTCTAGAATTCCAGCAGTACTAGCGAGCATCCTTATAGACTCTCACTAACCCAGAGCTTTACAGAATTGGGTCCAAAGTGCCTATTAAAAACGGATGTCTGCTGCAAAAGACATTTCTGCTACATTTTGCAATGTTTACCATTGTTCCCCGAGTCATAGATTTGCTGTACATAAACACTAGTATCTCAGACTGCTACTTGCTTCTGGTGATATAACATACGAAGACAATCAGTGTAACCATCTGCACATTTTCACCACTTGCTGACATTTTACGCAGCACATGCAAGATTAGAAATCATTCCCAGCTGCATGGCTGGGCTACAGTATAAAGAAACAACTGATATCCACTGGAAACATGTGGGATATTTGTTGGTTAGCTCAAAGCAATACATTGTCTGGAACCTATTTCTACAAAGTTTGTTGAAATTTCATGACTGTGACTTGAATATGCCAAACAACATGCAAGTCCTCTACAGTTAGTAATATCCTTACATCAGTGGAATTTCTTCATAATTTAGCATCGTGTGTGATGCGCTGTCCTGAGCTCAGCGTCCTGTCAAAACGATTGTTGAAGGAAGATTTAGCATTGCCAGGAGCGCGACTATGTGTTGTCAGAGGAGTTGAACATTTTTTTCAGGTCATTTGATGTATACCGAAGAAGTGCTATCCAAGGCACGTCTTTTCATAACACTGACTTGAACAACGGCAGATCTGTCAGAACTGATGACAAACATAATACAGGAGTTTGCTAACAAGCAGAAACACTGAATGGGTCAAGTATTGCATGGGCTTCCAGGACAGTACTGGATGAAAACTGTTTTTGATTATGTTATTAAGATAAAAATGTAGCCTTTTACATTCAGCTTGCAATTTAATTAATTAGAAATTACATTTTACCCGCTGGAAGGTTTAAAACGACATAAAGTTAGAATTAAAATTTCATGACATTTGAGAAAACTTTTCTGTTTTATATCTGTTACAAAAATAGCTTCATTCTCTTGGAATCCTTGTTAAAGAGCATACATAGATCAGGACCATACATGAGCCTTCAGACACTGCAACAATGAGACCTAATTAAAGGGAAATGCAACAAAAAAACAAATTCAGCATAAAACAGTTGAACATAAAAGGCCAGATTACGAGTGGAATGCAAACATTTGTGTGCAAGTGATATTGAGTTTTTGCGTTCGTTTGCACGCAGGTTAAATTGCGCTGGTATTACAAGTTGAAAGTAAATGTGATCGCTTGAGCGCAATTCAAGTTAAAGTGAAGGTAAAGTTTGACTTTATTCAACACAACCTAGAATTTATCCATATGTCCCTAATCTAGTCGCTAAGTTTTCTTTCGATTACTTCCAACATTTTGCCTTGAAAATTATATTTAAAAGTCCCCTACCGCTTAGCACACGACTCCTCCCAAGCCCTACTTCCGGTCTTCTTATGGTTGTGACGTCTTGAGCGCTCCGACACGCTCTCTGTGTTACTCAAATGCACGTTCACGCTGCAGTCACACTTGCGCATGCGCAAAACGGCAATGTTAAAATATAATTTAAAGAATTATATTATCGAACGAATGCAGCACTTTGTTCTGATGAACACTGTGAGAAATCAAGTGATGATCTTCTCTGTATCGAAGACATCCATAACAAGCAGATGACGTAGGAAAAGGATTCCTTACTTGGAAGTTAAACGCATCCGCGAAACGGTGAGCGCGAATAATAATACATCTTTAATGCTATTTAACAGAGCATGCGTAGAGGAGTAAAGGGGGCGGGGTGACGCGGTGGGCCGGCCGCCTAACGGCCGAATTTTCAATTGGTGCCGAAAAAAACGTGACAAAGAGCGAAAAAAAATACATATACGGGGTTTAATTTAAAGAACGTTCAGGTAATCCATTCTAAAGGTGATAACTTGATATATATGCAAACTTATTAAAATGATGAATTAACCTTATACTTATTTTGCACCCATAATGGTATGCTTGATAGAACTAGAGGTAAGTTTACCATCACTTGAATGCTGGTCGGGTTAGTGCGTCTTTAAAAAACTGTCACAAAACACATACAAAATACAATACAAAGTACACTTATACTTATTATAACACCATCTAATAAAATATTTTAAAAAAAAATATTGCACACAAAAGTTATAAAGGCATATCTCAGGTGTTAGAAAAAAAGGCAGGCAAAGGGCTTTAACATTGAGATACATACATATACATGTATATATATATGTCTAAAAAGATGTATATGTATATAAACATATATATACTGTATATTATATATATATATATATATATATATATATACATGTGTACATATATATTTATGTCTATGAGATGCTGATACACAGATAGTGATACAGCTGACAAATAATGGTCAGTTTTCGTTGAAGACCAGGGTAACCACCAATACCCTCAAAGTTATGGAAAAAATGTAGCAGTCCACAGCACTCAAATAAAAGAGTGCTGTGGACTACTACAATTTTTCTATGTCTATAATATGCTGAGGACAAACAGACTGCTTTTGAGAGTGATTGTTGGATCCCTCTTTAGGCTTTTACCGAATTCCAGAAATACTCCACTGTGTGTCGAGTTCCAGAGGAAAAACTTGTGTCTGTAATGCTCGTGGGATATTTCCCTATCAGACCAAACTTGGCCAGTAGTCTTCTTATCCAAATGGAAGGATAAGGAAATATCCCAGAACAACAAACATATAAATAAATGGCACTACAGGGGATTCCTTTTCTATAAATGTCATTATTTGAGATTATATACAGATATCCCAATGAGGAGTTGTAGGCCTCTTATAGAAGGATATTGAGATACACGAATGGGCCTTTAGTTTTATGTTTTAGAGACAGCTTGCTCAATATACACCCCTATTTACAATTCTTTACTTGTGGATAATGCCATAGAGATTATAAAAATTCATCAAGTTTGTATTCTTTTTGCTAGTATCTCCTTCCCATTAGTACTATGTATATTACAAAATAGAGGTTTCATATACGGACCCATGAGTGGTCTTCTTACACCAGGATACTTTGTGTTACTAATTAATTACTACTATTTCTTCACAAGTACAAGAGGTTCAAAAGTGGCCTCCTGTGTTTTCTTTCAGAAGGTTTTACTCATTGAGTGGCATAATATTGACATGAGGTCTATTGAAAATACTCTCCATGTTTTGCTTATTTTGTAACACTATTTTATGTTGGCTAAGTAAGCATTATAGTGGTAATTTAATCATTTTGTTTTGTTCTTTTCTAAGCTCTCCAAGTGTCACTGGTAGTATTGATCCGGAGAGTACTATTTGAACTGCATTGTACCTATTTTATAGATACAGTACATTGGGGCCAATTTATCATGCCCCTGAATGTGGCCCGATACATCTGTTTCCACACGAGCCTTCAGGCTCGCCGGAAATAGGAGTTAAGAAGCAGTGGTCTTACTAGCGGCCGATTGTCCGCGAACCTGCAGGGGGCGGCGAACTGCTGGTGCAATGATAAATGCAGACAGTGTATGCTGTCGGCATTCAGCGATGTCGGGCGGACATGATCGCTACATTGTCTGCCCCATTGTCTGTATGCCTGAATTAAACCTCAATATCAAATAAATTAATATTAAAAAAATTAAAAATACAACCAGTCTGTAAAACGGCCCACTCTAACACATCATGCACATAAGAAAACTTAAAAAAAACGATAATATAGAAATAATAAAAAGAGGACAACTTTGTCAAGTTTAATATACTGACACAACTGAGAGACGAGTTACTTTACACAGACATTTGCATCTTTTTAAACCCATCATGGTATTTTCTGTTAATCCTTTACTTGAACTGTATATAATGCTGCCTGACACATTGGTTTTTATATGACTGGGGACGCCCAATCAGGATTGTTTTAATTTGAGGTAAAGAATTTAGATAATATTGAAATGTAATAAAAGATAACTTTTCCATTGTGAGCGGGATTTAATCTGTTTTATAATGACTTATATACTTATCCTATTGGAGAGGGATTCTGAGCTCCAACACCTACAATAACTTATTGTATTATATTTTTTAAAATTGAAGCTTCTGCGTGAGGCAGGAGGTGCCACTAACATATATTTATTTAGTTTAAAGGGACAATAAAGTCCAAATTAAATGGTTCATGATTCAGATAGGGCATGCAATTTTAAAACAACTCTCCAATTTACTTTTATCATAACTGGAGAATAGTCAGAACAAGCAGAGTTCGGCAACAACAAAGCAATCCAGAGTTACCAGCAGTACAGGGGTAAAACAGTAGAGAGATTCGTCAACAATAAGGCAATCAGGAGTTCAGGCAGAAATAAGCACCCAGGAGCACACAAAGTAACACCTATACTTGGGCAAGGCGAATAAAGTGAGGGGTACTTACATAGGCGCAGGTTCGCGCCAAGGACAGCAAACAGGTGAGCGGCATCAGAAGGTAGAAGTGGCGTGTGGCGATGACGTCATCACCACAACTGCCGCAACTATGGCGAAGGCCGCGAGAGGAGAGTGTTCAGTCGCCGCCAAGACGGAGCAGCGTGACACAGCTCTCTTCTTAAAAGGGTACCTCATGGACCCAAACATGGCTTGAGGGATGAGTAGCATGAAACCTGGAGACCAAAGATGAAGCATGCACATCACAGGCTGGAATCCTGGAACGATCCGCCACAGAGTAATCCTTCCAATGCATGAGGTATTGATGTTGCTTGCGCCTGTGTCTGGAATCTAGGATCTTAGCAACCTCATATTCTGGTTCACCATGAATCAAGAGCAGAGGAGGAGGAGGTCTGAGTCAAGTATATGTGTTCATGATATAAGGCTTGCTCATGTTGTTCATGATTCAGATAGGGCATGCAATTTTAAACAACTCTCCAATTTACTTTTATCATAACTGGAGAATAGTCAGACAAGCAGAGTTCGGCAACAACAAAGCAATCCATAGTACCAGCAGTACAGGGGTAAAACAGTAGAGAGATTCGTCAACAATAAGGCAATCAGGAGTTCAGGCAGAAATTAAGCACCCAGGAGCACACAAAGTAACACCTATACTTGGGCAAGGCGAATAAAGTGAGGGGTACTTACATAGGCGCAGGTTTGCGCCAAGGACAGCAAACAGGTGAGCGGCATCAGAAGGTAGAAGTGGCGTGTGGCGATGACGTCATCACCACAACTGCCGCAACTATGGCGACGGGCCGCGAGAGGGAGAGTGTTCAGTCGCCGCCAAGACGGAGCAGCGTGACACAGCTCTCTTCTTAAAAGGGTACCCTCATGGACCCAAACATGCTTGAGGGATGAGTAGCATGAAACCTGGAGACCAAAGATGAAGCATGCACATCACAGGCTGGAATCCTGGAACGATCCGCCACAGAGTAATCCTTCCAATGCATGAGGTATTGATGTTGCTTGCGCCTGTGTCTGGAATCTAGGATCTTAGCAACCTCATATTCTGGTTCACCATGAATCAAGAGCAGAGGAGGAGGAGGTCTGAGTCAAGTATATGTGTTCATGATATAAGGCTTGCGCAGTGAGATATGGAAGACTGGATGTATGTGCAGGGTTCTGGGCAAAGCCACTTTGTAGGCAACAGGAGAAAGTCTTTTAAGGACCTTGTATGGGCCGATATACCTAGGCCCCAATTTAGGACAGGGTGGGCGTAAATGAACATGTCGGGTAGAAACCCAGACGTGTTCACCTACTGAAAAGGCATGAACAGTAGCTCGATGATGATTGGCAAACCTCTTGTATCTGGAGACAGCTGAATGTAACTGAGAGCGAATACGTTACCAATGTAGTGAGATCAGTAAAGCAACGTTCTGCAGCAGGAACCGCTGTAGGTTGAGCAGCAAGTGGAAAGACACAAGGTTGATAGCCTGCAGTGGCTTAAATGGAGAACATCATAGATGTCATGCTTCGGATCCGCTCATTGGCGTGTCGCCGCGGCTCACGGATCCCCTCTGTATCACGTCACGTTGCCTAGCAACGTGACGCGGTATCTGGCACTCCTCCTGACGTCAGAGTCTCCCTGCCTTCAAATCTCGGCGGGAGATCTTACTCGGGGCCCGTTTGTTTTCTCTTTCCCTTCATTCCGGAACGGACCTGTGTGAGTAATGCTCTTATGTCTCCTTCTCCCCTTGCCTGAATCTCCTTGCCTGAATATCTCTCTGTTTGTTTGCTAAACCTGCTTAAGTGGATATTTGCTTAATCAAACCTTGCAAAAAGAATACTTCATTGTTTGTTTGCTAACCTGCTTAAAGGGACATTTGCTTTATTCAAATCTAATAAGAGGAAGACCTTTCTGTTTGTTTGCTAACCTGCTTAAAGGGACATTTGCTTTATTCAAACCTGCTAAAAGGAATCTCTGTTTGTTTGCTAACCTGCTTAAAGGGACATTTGCTTTATCCAAACCTGCTAAAAGGAATCTCTGTTTGTTTGCTAACCTGCTTAAAGGGACATTTGCTTTATCCCAAACCTGCTAAAAGGAATCTCTGTTTGTTTGCTAACCTGCTTAAAGGGACATTTGCTTTATCCAAACCTGCTATAAGGAATCTCTGTTTGTTTGCTTACCTGCTTAAAGGGACATTTGCTTTATCCAGACCTGCTAAAAGGAATCTCTGTTTATTTGCTAACCTGCTTAAAGGGACATTTGCTTTATCCAGACCTGCAAAAAGGAATATCTGTTTGTTTGCTATCCTGCTTTAAAAGGACATTTATTTATCACTTGCTAAAAGGAATTTCACTTAGTTTTATTTATCTTCTTAAAAGGACATTTGCTTTCATCAATCCTGAGTGGGTCACGTCCTGGATATTTCTCAGTGTGCTAGCGTGTGTTTTTACTTTTCACGCTAGCAGTTGGGTTGAATCCTGGGCTGGTCCTTTACGGCTGACATTACAAACGGGCCATAAAAATGGACCCCACTGAATTATCCATGGCCGTGACCCACCAGGGACAGTTATTGGGATCTCATGCTACCCACTTACAATCCTTGGACGCAAAGTTGGATCAGATAACTACTTTACTTCAGAATATGGCTGCTCCTATACCTCCTAATCCTATTCCTTTGGATCCTTCTCCCCCTACGAATCCTACCAATCAGTCACAAGGTCAGCTCAGTCCCAGGATACCTCTTCCGGACAAATATGATGGGAATTCTGAGGATTGTAGGGGTTCTTTGAATCAGTGTCGCCTTCATTTTCGGAATAGTCCTGTTCTCTTTGCAACTCCCTCCTCTAGAATCACTTTCCTTATTTCCTTAATGAAAGGTAGAGCCTTAGCCTGGTAATCACCTTTGCTTGAAAAGAATGATCCAATACTCCAGGATGTGGATACATTCCTCTCTGTCTTTTCAAATGTCTTCGATAAACCAGGGAGGGTCTGCCGCTGCTGAAGCTTCTCTTCTAGACTTACGACAAGGTGGTCAACCTGTATCTCAATATGCCATTGAATTTCGCACTCTAGCTTCTGAGACTACTTGGAATCAGGGAGCTCTTAGAGCAGCTTTTCGCAAAGGACTCTCTGAACGTCTCAAAGATGAGTTGGTCTATCGTGAACTTCCAGAATCTCTAGAAGCTCTGATAAATCTTTGTATTTGCCTCGATTCCAGATACCGCGAACGCCAACAAGAAAGAGAGAGAAGTCAGAAAGCTTCTAATCGACCTTTTCGTCTGGTACCCTCGCCTCTCTAACCCTTTAACTCCCGCTTCTCCACCTTCCGATCAGGCTGAACCAATGGAAATAGGCACCATAAGATTAACTGAAACTGAACGTCTGAGGAGACGCTGTCTTGGGACTGTGTTTATACTGTGGCCTTAAAGGACATTTAATTAAAAGATTGTCCTACCAGACCGTTAAAAGCCAGGGCTTAACTTCTGTCCAGGGAGCTAAGTTAAGCCAAATAGGATCTCATTCCCTCAATAATAAACTTTTTGTTCCGGTTACTCTTCAAATTGAGGAGACAAGATTCATACTCAAGCTCTTATTGACTCTGGTGCTGGAGGAGTCTTCCATCGATTCCACATTTGTAACTACTCACTCTATTCCATTAAGCAAAAAGGAGTATTCTATTCCTGTCTCCACTGTTAGTGGAGATCCTTTGGGTCCCGGACTTATCCAGTTTGCTACTAGACCCATTCTCTTTTCTGTAGGAATTCTTCATTCAGAGACAATATGTTTTGACGTAATCTCGAATCCTCAATTTCCCATAATTTTGGGTCTTCCCTGGCTCCAGTTACATAACCCTGTCTTCTCTTGGACTCAAGGCGAACTCATTTCCTGGGGATATACATGTCAAAATAGGTGTCTTCAAATACCCACTAAAGTGCCTCTCACTATTGCTCTCACTATTGATACCTCTGGGTCTTTACCCACACCTTATCAAGATTATGTTGATGTTTTTTTCCAAGAAAGAAGTAGAACGTCTTCCCCCACATCTTCCCTTTTGATTACCCCATTGATCTACTTCCTGGGGCACCTACCCTCGTGGCAAGACGTATCCGCTCTCAAGGCCTGAGAATGTTGCCAAGATCGTTTGGCTAGAGGTTTTATTCGAACCTTCCCTCTTCTCCTCTAGGGGCAGGATTCTTTTTTGTGGAAGAAAAAGGATGGAGGGTCTACGACCTTGTATTGATTATCGGGGTTGAATCAAATCACAGTAAGAATAGTTACCCTCTGCTCTTATTCCTGAAACTGTTTACTTATCTTCAAGGAGCAACAATTTTTACCAAACTGGACCTTCGTGGTGCTTATAACCTTATTCGCATGCCGCAAAGGTGACGAATGGAAGACAGCCTTTAACACTCGATTTTGGGCATTATGATATCTGGTCAGGCCCTTTGGGCTGTGTAATACCCCTGCTGTTTTTCAACACTTTGTGAATGAGGATCTTTTGGGATTTTTTGAACTCCTTCGTCATTATTTACCTTGACGATATTTTAATTTTTTCCCACAATTATCAAGATCATGTACACCACATCAGGAAGGTTTTTGCAACGGTTACGAGACAATCATCTATTCGCCAAGTTGGAGAAATGTTCATTTCATCAAAAATCCATACCTTTCTTGGGTTATGTAATATCCGGATTTGAAATGGAGCAGAATAAACTTTCTTCCATTTTGGGACTGGCCTAGACCTGATTCTCTTAAGGCCCTACAATGGTTTCTTGGCTTCGCCAATTATTACAGGAAATTTATCAAAGGATTTGCTACTATTACTACTCCCCTTACGTCACTCACTACAGGGAGTGCAGAATTATTAGGCAAATTAGTATTTTGACCACCATCATCCTCTTTATGCCTGTTGTCTTACTCCAAGCTGTATAGGCTCGAAAGCCTACTACCAATTAAGCATATTAGGTGATGTGCATCTCTGTAATGAGAAGGGGTGTGGTCTAATGACATCAACACCCTATATCAGGTGTGCATAATTATTAGGCAACTTCCTTTTCCTTTGCAAAATGGGTCAAAAGAAGGACTTTGACAGGCTCAGAAAAGTCAAAAATAGTGAGATATCTTGCAGAGGGATGCAGCACTCTTAAAATTGCAAAGCTTCTGAAGCGTGATCATCGAACAATCAAGCGTTTCATTCAAAATAGTCAACAGGGTCGCAAGAAGCGTGTGGAAAAACCAAGGCGCAAAATAACTGCCCATGAACTGAGAAAAGTCAAGCGTGCAGCTGCCAAGATGCCACTTGCCACCAGTTTGGCCATATTTCAGAGCTGCAACATCACTGGAGTGCCCAAAAGCACAAGGTGTGCAATACTCAGAGACATGGCCAAGGTAAGAAAGGCTGAAAGACGACCACCACTGAACAAGACACACAAGCTGAAACATCAAGACTGGGCCAAGAAATATCTCAAGACTGATTTTTCTAAGGTTTTATGGACTGATGAAATGAGAGTGAGTCTTGATGGGCCAGATGGATGGGCCCGTGGCTGGATTGGTAAAGGGCATAGAGCTCCAGTCCGACTCAGATGCCAGCAAGGTGCAGGTGGAGTACTGGTTTTGGGCTGGTATCATCAAAGATGAGCTTGTGGGGCCTTTTCGGTTGAGGATGGAGTCAAGCTCAACTCCCAGTCCTACTGCCAGTTTCTGGAAGACACCTTCTTCAAGCAGTGGTACAGGAAGAAGTCTGCATCCTTCAAGAAAAACATGATTTTCATGCCGGACAATGCTCCATCACACGCGTCCAAGTACTCCACAGCGTTGGCTGGCAAGAAAGGGTATAAAAGAAAGAAAAATCTAATGACATGGCCTCCTTGTTCACCTGATCTGAACCCCATTGAGAACCCTGTGGTCCATCATCAAATATGAGATTTACAAGGAGGGAAAACAGTACACCTCTCTGAACAGTGTCTGGGAGGCTGTGGTTGCTGCTGCACGCAATGTTGATGGTGAACAGATCAAAACACTGACAGAATCCATGGATGGAAGGCTTTTGAGTGTCCTTGCAAAGAAAGGTGGCTATATGGTCACTGATTTGTTTTTGTTTTGTTTTTGAATGTCAGAAATGTATATTTGTGAATGTTGAGATGTTATATTGGTTTCACTGGTAAAAATAAATAATTGAAATGGGTATATATTTGTTTTTTGTTAAGTTGCCTAATAATTATGCACAGTAAATAGTCACCTGCACACACAGATATCCCCCTAAAAATAGCTATAACTAAAAAACAAACTAAAAACTACTTCCAAAACTATTCAGCTTTGATATTAATGAGTTTTTTGGGTTCATTGAGAACATGGTTGTTGTTCAATAATAAAATTAATCCTCAAAAATACAACTTGCCTAATAATTTCTGCACTCCCTGTAGAAAGGGGCAAGATTGTTAAAGAATGGTCCCCAGAGGTTATTAAAGGCCTTTGAGTCCCTCAAAAAGGCCTTTTCTTCTGCACCCATACTCCGTCACCCAAATCCGGATTTTCAAATTTATCCTAGAAGTGGATGCTTCTTCTGTTCTTCTGCTGGGGGCTGTTCTTTCCCATTGAATACCTGACACGGGTAAGATTCAATCCTGTAGGGTTTCTTTTCCAAGAAATTTACTTCTTCTGAATTAAATTATGACGTTGGCAATAAAGAGTTATTAGCCATCAAGATGGCTCTGGACGAATGGAGGCATTGGTTGGAGGGTACTACCTTTCCATTTTCCATACTCACGGATCATAAAAATCTTCTTTATCTCCAAACTGCCAAACGATTGAATTCCAGACAAGCTCGTTGGTCTTTATTCTTTTCACGTTTTAATTACAATCTTTCCTATATACCTGGTTCTAAGAATATAAAAGCGGATGCCTTATCCAGACAGTTTCAATTCTACCTCTACTCCAGAATCTGGTACCATACTTCAGACCACAAGAAGTCATAGCTCAATTATCAACCTCTTGTTTACAGGACTTACAGTCTGCTCAAAAGGATTTTCCTTCATCCTTCTAAACCTCCTGATGGTTTATTATTTGTTCGCTGAACATCTCCGTCCAAAGATTCTACATTGGGCTCATGATAGTCCCTCTCTTGGACATCCTGGCATCAGGTAACATGACTCGGAAATCTCAAACAGTATGTCTGGTGGCCTACTCTCACTCAAGATGTTAAAGATTATGTCTCAGTTTGCACACAATGTGCTACAAATAAAACTCCTCGTCAACTCCCTTCTGGTTTACTTCAACCGTTACCCATTCCTCACCAGCTTTGGACCCATTTATCTATGGATTTTTATTACAGCCCTTCCTCTTTTCTGCCGGAAACAACACTATTTTAGTGGTGGTCGGACAGGTTTACGAAGTCTGCTCATTTCATTCCTTTGCCTGGTCTTCCATAAGCCAAGGGACTTTCTGAGCTTTTCCTTTTGCATATCGTGAGATTACATGGTTTTCCTATGACAATCGTCTCCGATAGAGGGGTACAATTTGTTTCTCGGTTCTGGAGATGGCTCTGCAAACATTTTGGCACTACAGTCTCTTTATCAACTTCTCATCATCCACAGTTTTAACGGCCAAACCGAGAGAGTAAACCAGTGTCTGGAGACTTACCTTAGACATTATGTGGACCATCATCATTCTAATTGGACTCGTTATCTTCCTTTGGCGGAGTTGGCTCATAATGCTCGCTACAATTCATCTCTTTCAGTCTTCTCCCTTTTTTGCAGCTTACGGTTTTTCAACCCCAGAATATTTCCCTCTGCATACTTCCTCTTCTGAAAATCCTGCTTCTGATCAAACTGCTCCGGAGATTAACTCGACATTGGCGTAAGATACGTGTTCTTCTTTCCAAAGCCTCTAATCGATACAAGTTTTTTTTCTGATCGCAGACGGAAGAAGGCTCCTAATTTTCGTTCCTGGAGACCAAGGTTTGGATTTCTACTCGTCACCTTCATCTCAAACAACCTTCTATTAACCCTTTAAGGACACAGCTTTCAGTTTGCTCAATTGTTTTATGACGGAAAAATTCCGTCATATGTCCTTAAGAGGTTAAATTGGGGCCACGATATGTGGGTCTTTCCGAATACTGGGTCGAGTTTGTTCTACTGCTTACCGAGTTGCTCTTCCCAAGACTCTCAAAGCTCACCCTGTTTTCCATGTTTCTCTCCTGAAACCGGTGAGATCTAATAGATTTTCTAAAGTCCTCTGCCCAAGCCTCCACCTCTCTTGGTACAGGGACAGCCTGGAGTTTGAGGGTTGCTCACATTCTGGATTCCAAACTTTGTGGCAAGAAACTATTACTATATCATCCATTGGAAGGGTTATCCAGTCACAGAGCGGACTTGGGAACCAGCCCAACATGTACACGCCCCCCCTGCTTTGATTAGGGCCTTTCGCAAAGCTTATCCTGCTAGGCCTGGTCCTGTCCCCCGGAGGGGTCCTTGAGGGGGGGGTTGCTGTCATGCTTCGGATCCGCTCATTGCCGTGTCCGCTGCGGCTCACGGATCCCCTCTGTTTCACGTCACGTTGCCTAGCAACGTGACGCGGTATCTGGCACTCCTCCTGACATCAGAGTCTCCCTGCTTCAAATC
Organism: Bombina bombina; assembly: GCF_027579735.1. Lineage (NCBI taxonomy): Eukaryota > Metazoa > Chordata > Amphibia > Anura > Bombinatoridae > Bombina > Bombina bombina. The sequence goes on along the minus strand of NC_069505.1, from coordinate 221,394,559 downwards.
TCGGCGGGAGATCTTACTCGGGGCCCGTTTGTTTTCTCTTTCCCTTCATTCCGGAACGGACCTGTGTGAGTAATGCTCTTATGTCTCCTTCTCCCTTGCCCTGAATCTCCTTGCCTGAATATCTCTCTGTTTGTTTGCTAAACCTGCTTAAGGGGATATTTGCTTAATCAAACCTGCAAAATAATTACTTCATTGTTTGTTTGCTAACCTGCATAAAGGGGACATTTGCTTTATTCAAATCTAATAAGAGGAAGACCTTTCTGTTTGTTTGCCTAACCTGCTTAAAGGGACATTTGCTTTATTCAAACCTGCTAAAAAGGAATCTCTGTTTGTTTGCTAACCTGCTTAAAGGGACATTTTGCTTTATTCAAACCTGCTAAAAGGGAATCTCAGTTTGTTTGCTAACCTGCTTAAAGGGACATTTGCTTTATCCAAACCTGCTAAAAGGAATCTCTGTTTGTTTGCTAACCTGCTTAAAGGGACATTTGCTTTAGCCAAACCTGCTAAAAAGGAATTCTCTGTTTGTTTGCTAACCTGCTTAAAGGGACATTTGCTTTATCCAAACCTGCTATAAAGGAATCTCTGTTTGTTTGCTAACCTGCATAAAGGGACATTTGCTTTATCCAGGACCTGCTAAAAGGAATCTCTGTTTATTTGCTAACCTGCTTAAAGGGACATTTGCTTTATCCAGACCTGCAAAAATGGAATATCTGTTTGTTTGCTATCCTGCTTAAAGGGACATTTATTTATCACTTGCTAAAAGGAATTTCACTTAGTTTTATTTATCTTCTTAAAGGACATTTGCTTTTCATCAATCCTGAGTGGGTCACGTCCTGGATATTTCTCAGTGTGCTAGCGTGTGTTTTTACTTTTCATGCTAGCAGTTGGGTTGAATCCTGGGCTGTTCCTTTACGGCTGACAATAGAGAAGATTGCCAGTGAGTGTTCTTTGCAGTTCGGGCTAGGGGTAACAATCCAGACCAATTTGGTATGTAGAGAATGAGATAGGCTTCGAGAGTCTTGATTTGTTTCTCTCCGTTAGCCTGTTAGTTTGGGGGGTGGTAGCCAGAGGACAAGAAAACAGTGGTTTCCCAATCAGCTTGTAAAAAGCTCTCCAAAAGGTAGAGATGAATTGAGGACCTCTGTCAGAAAACAATATTCACAGGAATACCATAGAAGTTTGTACCACATGTAAAAGAAAAAGAGTTGATAATTTTTGGGCAGAACGTAGCTTGGTTAAGGGTATAAAATGAGCAAGTCTAGAAAATCGATCCACCACAGCCCAGATAACCATATGATGGTCAGAAGGAGGGTAGATCCACAACAAAAGCCAGTGACTACATGTGTTCATGGCTGTTTGGGTAAGGACAATGTTTGACAGTAGCAGCAAATCCAAATGAAAGCAGCAGCAGCAGCACCATATCAATGTTTCCCTATATTCAGGATATACTCACAAGTGGAGCAGCACATGTACTGTGCCTATTGAAGCAGATCGGGAACTGTTCAGGTGTATCGGCTCCTGTGTGTGTCTGTCGGGCGACCCTGAACAGTCCCGATCTGCTTCAATAGGCACAGTACATGTGCCGCTCCACTTGTGAGTATATCCTGAACACAGGGGGGCTCCACTTTGGGTATCCTGGTCCTTTGTCCTTACGATACTGTTTTATGGTTGGCGCCTCTCCTTGTCTTACTTTCTGTCTACAGCCGGGTATCCGTTTGGATTACTTCTGGGAGTGCAGCCACAGTTCGATGAGGATTGAGCACAGTCATCATACAGCATCTGATTTCAACTCCTCTAAAGCACCAGCGCACCTCTGGGGATTACCTGATCTCCTTTTTTTTCCTATATCAATGTTTGAAGTAGGGCCATGAGGTAGGGATCTGGGAGTCTTATTAACAACACAAATCTGACAAGCTTTGACATACTCCTGAGAGTCTGACGTCATGGTAGGCCATCCAAACGTATTGGGAGAGTAGTTTAAAGGTTCTTGTCAACCAGGATGACCTGGATAGCTTGCTGTCATGAGTCCCAGGAAAGCACAGGAGTGCAAAGATTTGGAGGAGCATAAAGGATCTCAGGAGCCACAGGGGTTTTCAAAAGGTTTTCTTGATTGGGCACGTTGCAGTCTATGGAGAAGAGGAGGTGTTAAGCTGAGCAACCATGTTGTATGACTAAGGGTGTATAACCTGAAACATTACTGCTATTTTGGTACCTTTGAATCCTTCCCTAAATAAAGAAAAGATTTGGAAGCTTATGCTGTGGACACCCTTTGTTTATAATCTGAGCAACCAAAGAGGAGGGAGGAATGATGTGTCAGAAGAGTCATTGGACAGAGGACACTGACGGGAAAGCACATCAACCTTTTTATTCTGGTCCCAGGAAGGTAAGAGAGTATATTGTTAAAACGAGAAAAGAATAAAGTCCATCTGCCTGTCGGGATTGAGTCGATGAGCAGTTTCTAAGTATGTAAGGTTTTTTGTAATCTGTGAGAATCTGAATGGGGTTGGCGGTTGTCCCTCCAGCCAATGTCGCCACTCATTAAGGGCCCATATTAATGGCTAGAAGCTAATGATTCCCACATGCAATAGTTCCTCTCTGCAGGGGTAAAAACGTTTGGAGAAAAAAGGCTATAGGATACTATTTGGAGGAAAAAGGGTCCCATTGAGTTAGGACAGAACCAGCTCCTATTTCAGGAGGCATTAACCTCTGAAATAGGAGATTGAGGTCAGGTGGTCATGATGGCGTAGCACAGGAGCAGTACAGAAGACCATTTTTAGATGAGAGAAAGCGTCCACAGCTACTGGAGGCCAATTTTAGTAGTCTCTGTTTTGTTTAGTCAGTTCAGTGAGTGGAGCAACGATTTTAGAGAAGTTCTTTTATAAAACTGCAATAATAGTTGGAAAACACCAAGAATCTCTGTAGTCCTTTTCAAGTGGAGGCTTGAGGCCATTTTAGAACTGCAGTTAAGCTTTGTAGGGGTCCATGGCAAAACCATCTTTTGAGATAACATATCCAAGGAACTGGATCTGGACTTGATCAAATTCACACTTCTCCAACTTGGCTACCAGAGAATTGTATCTGAGATGAAGAGTACCTGTTTCACATGCTCATGATGCTCTCCAGGGTGGTGGAGAATATGAGGATGTTCATTCCAAATAAACAATGACAGTAAGGATTAAGAAGGGTCACGGAAGATGTAATTGACGAGGGCTTGGAAATACAGCAGGGCATAACATAGCCCAAAAGGTATTACTAAATAATCATAATGCCCAGATCTCGTGTAGAAAGGCAGTTTTCCATTCATGTCCCCAGGAAGATACAAACAATATTATACACCCACGAAGATCTAGTTTCGTAAAGTAACATGCATTTTTGGAGAGAATCATATAATTCAGTGATCAAGGAAATAGGAAAATGGTTCTTGATAGTGATGTTGTTTAGTGCTCTGTAGTTAATGGCAGGATCTCAAACCACCATTTTCCTTACTGACAAAAAAGAAACCAGCCCCAGCAGGGAGAGGAGGAAGGGTGAATAAAGCTTTATGCTAAGTTCTCTTGGATATATTCCTCCATGGCCTTGGTTTCAGCCTTAGAGAGTGTATAAGTCCATCCTCTTAGGAAGTGGAGCTCCAGGAAAGAGGTCGTAAGAGCAGTCAGGTGTAGCACATCAGCTGCTTTCTTTTCAAACAACATCCATATTATTCTGCATATACCTAGGGAAGAGTGGAAGAAGTCTGAAGATCGGCTATAGAGGAGTGATGGTAATGGAGTCACCGTAGTCAGGCAGGAGGTGAAAACAGGATTACCCCAGGGAGGTCAACTGTCCCCTCATTCCAATTGAATTGAGGGTTTGTGTTTGCATAACCAAGGAAGACCATGATAACTGGTTGTGCAGGAGAATGAATGACATCAAATTGAAACTGTTTCAGAATTGTAAGAACTCCCACAGTCATGGTTAGAGGAGCTGATTCTAAATGGATTAAGCCTGATCCCAGGGGAGTGCCATCCAGAGTGGTAATTTTGAGACATTGTTTTCTGAAGAAGAGGCCAAACCTGTTTGAATCATGAAATGGTGGTCTATAAAATTTCCAGCTGCCCCCGAATTAACAAAGGCCTGTGCATAACAGAGTTCTGGAGGACAGTTGAGGGTAACAGGGTACCAGGGATCCAAGAGAGAGTGAGGGGATATAGTAGTGGCCATGCTTAGAGGTACCCCACTATTATCCTCTAAGCGTTGGCTTTTCCCGGCAGTTCTTAAGTTGATGAGAATTGGTACCACAATTAAAAGTCATAAATGGCAACCTCCTTCTTCTCTGTCTTTCAAATTCAGAGAATAAGGAGGTCCATGGGTTCCTCCTCCTGAGGCAATTTGGAGGTGCAGGAGAAGTATAGGGCAGTCTAATGGCTAGACGGGTAGGAGGACGGGAAGGCAGGACTCTGCAAGTTCTCTCTCTCTCAGCTTGTTGCTCCTGAAGGGGAGAATCCAGAGTGATACACAGTTCTATAAAGTCAATCCATGGGTAGATGGGACATCACGTTAAGTGAGATAATCCTTGATGCGTTCATGTAGACCTCTCTGAAAGGCTGCCTTGATAGCACTACAATTCCCTGCTGGTCTCATGTGCCAAGGTGCAAAATTCAATGGCGTATTGTGCTACAGATCTAGTACCACTGGTGGAGATCCAAGAGAGGAGTATTCAGGCAGCAGAAGTGCGACAAGAGATACCAAACACAGAAGGAGTGCAGAACAAAGATATCAGCATCATTCAGAAGTTGAGCACCTTGTTCCAATAGGGGGGAAACCCAGGCTATGGCCTTGTCCTTCATAAAGAACACAATAAAGGTGACCTTTAGACTGATGGTACTGGAAGGTATGAGGGTCATTGTAGAAATGCAGTCTGCACTGGTTGAGAAATCCCCTACAGTCAGTAGTGCCATCATACTTGTCAAGCAACGGTATCCGGGGTATGCTACCAGAAGCAGAGGAGGAGGTTGCGGTACTAGCACCAGGGGCAGGCTGTATGGCAACAGGAGTAGTGTTTTTCTCAGCAACAAGTGAGGAGAGCTTGGTGGTTATAGCTCTAATTTAGAATGCAGACTCTGCAAGTGGTGTGGCAATGAGTTCCCAGCATTTGTTCCTGAAGAGAGATTGCTTTTTCTACCTCATGTCGGTCCATGGCCCAAGTATATGTAATGCTCTTGGGATATTTCCCTATCAGACCAAACTTGGCCAGTAGTCTTCTTATCCTGGCGTCAAGTGGAAGGATAAGGAAATATCCCAGAACAAGAGAACAGATAATAAATGATGTAAGCACTATTCACAGTAGAGAGGGTCTCCCTTCACGGCACTACAGGGGCTAACTGGAGAATAGTCCAGGCAAGCAGAGTTTTGCAACAACAAAGCAATCCAGAGTACCAGCATACAGGGGTAAAACAGTAGAGAGGTCAGAGACAAGCAGAGCTCGGCAACAATAAGGTAATCAGGAGTTCAGGCAGAAAATAAGCACCTGGGAGCACACAAAGTAACACCTATACTTGGCAAGGTGAATAAAGTGATGGGTCCTTACATAGGTGCAGGTTCGCGCCAAGGACAGCAAATGGGTGAGTGGCATCAGAGGCTAGAAGCAGCATGCAGCAATGATGTCATCGCCACAACAACTTCCGCAACCATGGCAACGGCCTTGAGAGGATAATGCTAAGCTGCCGCCAAGATGGAGCGGCGTGACAGTGTCGGAGAGTCGAAGGAGGATTTCGAGATCTGCTGTTTGAAGCTGCAATCAAAAGTCAGTGAGCTGACCACCGTGATCATCAGCCTGACCTACTAGCACCTATTTCCCAGGTGCCACACCAAATTGTGAGTGAAATTATTACCATCATATTGTTTATTGCCTGTAGCGAGGTTACACTATGAGGCGCCTTTATCATACATGAACCTTTGGTTACAATTTTTTATAGACTATACACAATAGTATCTTATCCCGTTATTAGGAGGGTTGTTACAATTGTATCATCGTTATTGTATATTTATATATTGTTTCTGTTCATGTTGACTATAGATATTTCATTCTATTGTGACAGTGTTCACATTACATGGCTTGTGCACCCCCTTAGGGTTATCTTTTACAGATTTCCCATCTTTGCACCCAGTCTTGTCTGGGATTAACTGCCTGTGTCACTGAAAGCTGTATAAGCTGACTGTGAGCGCTAGTGAGCATACAGGACTGTGAGTGTTGTAGGATCATGAGATGTGTACCCAGTCCTTTTTGACAATGTAGTCATTTTATGTGATATATATATATATATATATATATATATATATATATACTGTTATATATATATATATATATATATATATATACTCAAAATCATTATACAAAGAAAGATGTATATTATTTGATGAGTGTTGCAGGGTCATGATATATAATATACTTAAAATAATTTTATTTTTTTACTGATTTACCTTCAAGGGGCTGTAATGGACATGGGTGTACCACTACACCAATACTACCTCTGCCCGTGAGGCTCTAAGGGGACAGGGGTAATGGGGAGTTAATTAATCCCTACACCCTATCTCCTATATCCTGTAACACTAGTATACAAAACAGGGTTAATAAAGGTATCAGTCTATTTACTCCTCTAAACATCAGCCTCTGTCTCTAATTTGCCACCCACAGATCTTCTTGTCCAGCTGTGACAGTGGGGAGAGTGTAGACATGAAAGGTTTAACCTTGCAGGGTCTTCAGCCACCTTATCCCAAATCCTAGCTACACTTCATCAAACAGGAACATTCACTGCCACCACCCAAAATCAGCGCCGGTGGAGCGGCTAAACCGCCAGTGGATCTGGGCTCAATTCCAGTCCAGCACTAAGTTCCAGTAGCCAGATAGTTTATTATAGTTAGTTATTTTTTGACAGTAGACAGTTAGATAGGCACTACAGGGGAGTGTTGTTTAGACATTATGTCAGTGTAAGTGGCATTAGGGATTTAGCTGCACATTCTGGTGGGTGTAGATTAGGCATGGCGTAGGTGTAGGCGGTCATGTAGAGTTAGCAGGGTGGTGCAGAGGGATGTAGGTTAGCCGTGATGTAGGTGTAGGCGGTTTGGTGAGAGGTAGCAAGGTGGAGCAGGGAGAGTTTAGGTTAGCCGTGACGTAGATATAGAAATTCAGGGGAAGTTAGCGCGGCGTGCTAGTAGGAGCAGCCTGCACTTTGCTTTGGACACATCTGCAATGATCGAAATGTTCAAAACAGCGAAGTGCAGGTTGCGAGGAGGGTAGCAGCCATGTTTGTCTCGCCAGCTATGCGCTGCCGAACAACATCATCTGAGCTACATAGTGTAGCTGTAATAAAAGGAATAGTCTATTCAATGTTAAACTTTCATGATTCAGACAGAGCAGCAATTTTAAGCACTTTCTAATTTACTCCTATTATCAATTTTTCTTTGTTCTCTTGGTATCTTTATTTGAATGTAAGCTTAGGAGCCAGCCCATTTTTGATTCAGCACCTGGTAGCGCTTGCTGATTGGTGTCTAAATGTAGCCATCCAATCAGCAAGTGCTACCCAGGTGTTGAACAAAAAATGGGCCGGCTGCTATGCATACATTCTTGCCTTTTCAAATAAAGATACCAACAGAAACGAAAAAAAACTGATAATAGGAGTAAATTAGAAAGTTGCTTAAAATTGCTGCTCTATCTGAATCATAAGAGTTTAATTTTAACTAGACTATTCCTTTAAACTTAGGTCCCCACAGCAATAATAGAGGTGTGCCTACTCGGAAACTAATTTTAGTTTCAATGAACGCACTGTTTGCGCCGTGTAAGCACACTTCAAACAGGGTCCCCCCTCGGCAGCAAAATGCAGATGAGTGGTGAATCGTGATGTGTTCGATGTGGGCAGTGATATCACGCTCCCTTTAATTTCTATGGGAGAGACAGCACCCCTCGCCAGCATTGTTCGGACACAACCCTTTTTTTAATATTCTGATGGATCATTGGTTTGCGATGGTGATAAGGCAATCAAAGCAGTTTCCCAACGGTCCGTCAAAGTTCTGATTTTTATTGCATTGTCTTTTTATCATGCATTTGTTGATTATGCAAATCTACTGTATTTACTGGTTCTTTAACTGTTTCAGTGCTGGGCCGCACACGAAACTGGAATTAGACAGAACACTGCTCTGCAGTCCCAAGTTTTTCATATCAACCCATTAAAAACTAGTGGAAAGATAAAATAAATGTAAGAACTTACCTGATAAATTAATTTCTTTCATATTGGCAAGAGTCCATGAGCTAGTGACGTATGGGATTTACATCCTACCAGGAGGGGAAAAGTTTCCCAAACCTCAAAATGCCTATAAATACACCCCTCACCACACCCACAATTCAGTTTAACGAATAGCCAAGAAGTGGGGTGATAAAGAAAGGAGTAAAAAGCATCAACAAAGGAATTTGGAAATAATTGTGCTTTATACAAAAAAATCATAACCACCATAAAAAAAGGGTGGGCCTCATGGACTCTTGCCAATATGAAAGAAATGAATTTATCAGGTAAGTTCTTACATAAATTATGGTTTTCTTTCATGTAATTGGCAAGAGTCCATGAGATAGTGACGTATAGGGATAGCAATACCCAAGATGTGGAACTCCAAGCAAGAGTGACTAGAGAGGGGGGGGACCTAATAAAAACAGCCATTTTGCTGAAAAAAATAAATACACAACCCAAATATAAATTTATATTTAAAAAAATAAAAATAAAAACTTAAATCATAAGCAGAAGAATCAAACTGAAACAGCTGCCTGAAGAACTTTCCTACCAAAACTGCTTCCGAAGAAGCAAACACATCAAAATGGTAGAATTTACTAAATGTATGCAAAGAAGACCAAGTTGCTGCTTTGCAAATCTGATCAACTGAAGCTCATTCTTAAAAGCCCAAGAAGTGGAAAACTGATCTAGTAGAATGAGCTGTAATTCTCTGAGGTGGGGCTCTACCTGACTCCAGATAAGCTTGATGAATCAAAAGCTTTAACCACGATGCCAAAGAAACGACAGAAGCCTTCTGACCTTTCCTGGAACCAGAAAAGATAACAAATAGACTAGAAGTCTTCCTGAAATCTTTAGTGGCTTCAACATAATATTTCAGAGCTCTCACCACATCCAAAGAATGTAAAGATCTCTCTAAAGAATTCTTAGGATTAGGACACAAAGAAGGGACAACAATTTCTCTATTAATGTTGTTAGAATTCACAACCTTAGGTAAGAATTTAAATAAAGTCCGCAAAACTGCTTTATCTTGATGAAAAATCAGAAAAGGAGATTCACAAGAGAGAGCAGATAATTCAGAAACTCTTCTAGCAGAAGAGATGGCCAAAAGGAACAAACACTTTCCAAGAAAGTAGTTTAATGTCCAAAGAAAGCATAGGCTAAAAAGGAGGAGTCTGTAAAGCCTTCAAAACCAAAATAAGACTCCAAGGAGGAGAGATTGATTAAATGACAGGTTTGATACGAACCAAAGCCCTTACAAAACAATGAATATCAGGAAGTTTAGCAATTTTCCTGTGGAATAAAAAAGAAAGAGCAGAGATTTGTCCTTTCAAGACAAACCTTTATCCAAACCGTCCTGAAGAAACTGTAAAATTCTTGGAATTCTAAAAGAATGCCAAAAGAATTTATGAAAAGAACACCATGAAATGTAAGTCTTCCAAACTCGATAATAAATCTTTCTAGAAACAGATTTACGAGCCTGCAACATAGTATTAATCACTGAGTCAGAGAAACCTCTATGACTAAGCACTAAGCGTTCAATTTCCATACCTTCAAATTTAATGATTTGAGATCCTGATGGAAAAATGGACCTTGAGATAGAAGGTCTGGCCTTAATGGAAGTGGCCAAGGTTGGCAATTGGACATCCGAATAAGATCCACATACCAAAACCTGTGAGGCCATGCTGGATTGCTCCATGATGAATTTGGAGATCACTCTTGGGAGAAGAACTAAAGGCGGAAAAATATAAGCCGGATGATAACACCAAGGAAGTGTCAACGTATCCACTGCTTCTGCCTGAAGATCCCTGGACAGGTACCTGGGAAGGTTTTGTTTAGATGAGAAGCCATCAGATCTATTTCTGGAAGCCCCCACATCTGAACAATTTGAGAAAACACATCTGGATGGAGAGACCATTCTCCTGGATGTAACGTCTGACAACTGATATCATCCACTTCCCAATTGTCTATACCTGGGATATGAACTGCAGAAGTTAGACAGGAGCTGGATTCTGCCCAAACAAGTATCCAAGATACTTCTATCATAGCTTGAGGACTGTGAGTCCCACCTTGATGAATGACATATGCCACAGTTGTGATATTGTCTGTCTGAAAACAATTGAATTGTTCTCTCTTAAACAGAGGTCAAAACTGAAGAGCCCTGAGAATCGCACGGTGTTCCAAAATATTGATTGGTAATCTCGCCGCTTGAGATTCCAAACCCCTTGTGCTGTCAGAGATCCCCAAACAGCTCCCCAACCTGAAAGACTCACATCTGTTGTGATCACAGTCCAGGTTGGACGAACGAAAGAGGCCCCTAAAATTATACGATGGTGATCTAACCACCAAGTCAGAGAAAAGTCGAACATTGGGATTTAAGGATACTAATTGTGATATCCTTGTATAATCCCTGCACCATTGGTTCAACATACAAAGCTGAAGAGGTCTAATGTGAAAACAAGCAAAGGGGGATCACGTCCGATGCTGCAGTCATGAGACCTAAAACTTCCATGCACATAGCTACTGAGGGGAATGACTGAGACTGAAGGTTCCGACAGGCTGCAACCAATTTCAAATGTCTCTTGTCTGTTAGAGACAAAGTCATGGACACTGAATCTATCTGGAAACCTAAAAAGGTTACCCTTTTCTGAGGAATCAAAAAACTTTTTGGTAAATTGATCCTCCAACCATGTCTTTTAAGAAACAACACTAGTTGATTCACGTGAGATTCTGCCGAACGTAAAGACTGAGCGAGTACCAAGATATCGTCAAAATAAGGAAACACCGCAATACCCCCGCACTCTGATTACAGAGAGTAGGGCACCGAGAACCTTTGAAAAGATTCTTGGAGCTGTTGCTACGCCAAAAGGAAGAGCACCCAATTGGTAATGCTTGTCTAGAAAAGAGAATCTCAGGAACTGATAGTGATCCAGATGAATCGAATATGAAGAAATGCATCCTGTAAGTCTATTGTGGACATATAATGCCCTTTGCTGAACAAAAGGCAGAATAGTCCTTATAGTCACCATCTTGAAAGTTTGTACTCTTACATATCGATTCTAAATCTTTAGATCCAAAACTGGTCTGAATTAATTTTCTTTCTTTGGAACAATGAATACATTTGAATAAAACCCCAGGCCCTGTTCCTGAACCGGAACTGGCATGATAACCCCCTGATAACTCCCAGGTCTGAAACACACTTCAAGGAAAGCCTGAGCCTTTTACTGGTTCGCTGGAATGCGTGAGAGAAAAAAATCTTCTCACAGGTGGTCTTAATCTGAATCCTATTCTGTAACCCTGAGAGACAATACTCTGAATACAATGATTTTGGACCGAATTGATCTAAACATCTTTGAAGAATTTTAATCTGCCGCCTATCAGCTGAGCTGAAATGAGGGCCCCACCTTCATGCAGACTTGGGGGCTGGCTTTGATCTCTTAAAAGGCTTGGATTTATTCCTATTTGAGGAAGGCTTCCAATTGGAAACAGATTCCTTTGGGGAAGGATTATATTTCTGTTCCTTATTATGTCGAAAGGAACAAAAACGGTTAGAAGCTTTAGATTTACCTTTAGGTTTCTTATCCTGAGGCACAAAACTCCCTTCCCCCCGGTGACAGTTGAAATTATTGAATCCAACTGAGAACCAAATAATTTATTACCTTGGAAAGAAAGAAAAAGCAATCTGGACTTAGAAGTCATATCAGCATTCCAAGATTTGAGCCACAAATCTCTTCTAGCTAAAATATCTAAAGACATATATCTAACATCAATTCTGATGATATAAAAAATGGCATCACAAATGAAATTATTAGCATGTTGAAACAACTTAACAATGCTAGACAAATCATGATCTGATACTTGTGCTAAAGTTTCCAACCAAAAAGTTGAAGCAGCCACAACATCAGCCAAAGAAATTGCAGGCCTAAGAAGATGACCTGAATATAAATAAGCCTTCCTTAGATAAGATTCAAGTTTCTCTATCTAAAGGATCTTTAAAGAAGTACTATCTTCCGTAGTAATAGTAGTACGTTTATCAAGAGTAGAGAGATAGCACCATCAACTTTGGGGATCTTTTCCCAAAACTCCAATCTAACTGCTGGCAAAGGATACAATTTTTTAAACCTTGAAGAAGGAATAAAAGAAGTACCAGGCCTATTCCATTCTTTAGAAATCATATCAGAAATAGCATCAGGAACTGGAAAAACCTCTGGAATAACCCACAAGAGGTTTATAAACATAATTTAAACGTTTACTAGTTTTAATATCAGAGGACTAGTTTCCTCCATATCCAATGTAATCAACACTTCTTTTAATAAAGAATAAATATACTCCATTTTAAATAAATAAGAGGATTTATCAGTGTCAATATCTGAGGCAGGATCTTCTGAATCAGATAGATCCTCATCAGAGAAGGATAAATCAGTATATTGCTGGTCATTTGAAATTTCATCATCTCTATGAGAAGTTTTAAAGACCTTTTACGTTTATTAGAAGGTGGGATGGCAGACAAAGCCTTCTGAATAGAATCAGAAATAAATTATTTTAAATTTACAGGTATATCTTGTACATTAGATGTTGAGGGAACAGCAACAGGTAATGAACTACTACTGATGGATACATATTCTGCATGTAAAAGTTTATCATGACAACTATTACAAACCACAGCTGTATGTATAATCTCCACAAGTTTACAACAAATGCACTTAGCTTTGGTAGAACTGTTATCAGGCAGCTGGGATCCAACAGTGAATTCTGAGACAGGATCAGATTGAGACATCTTGCAAATGTAAGAGAAAAAAACAACACATCAAGCAAAATTATGAATTTCCTTATATGGCAGTTTCAGGAATGGGAAAAAAATGCAAACAGCATAGCCCTCTGACATAGAAAAAGGCAAAAAGCAAAAAGGAATGGGGTCTAAAATAATTAAAATATTTGGCGCCAAGTATGACGCACAACAAACAGAAAAATATTTTTTGTCGCCAAAAACGTCCAAAAACGACACACTCGCATCATAGATGACGCAACCTTGTGAAGGACTCAGCGTCAACTAAGGCGCCAGAAATTACGAATTTGCATCAATGAACGTAACTTCGCACCAAAAAAATCTCACTCCAAGAATGACGCAATAAACTTTGGCCTTTTGCGCCCTCGTGAGCCTAATTCTGCCCGCAAATTTAAAAGACAGTTAATTTGAAAAAAAGACTATACCCCAGGTAAGAAATACATTTTCATTAAAAAAGCATTTCCCAGATATGAAACTGACAGTCTGCAAAAAGGAAATATACTGAAAACCTGAATCATGGCAAATATAAGTACAATACATATATTTATAACTTTATATAAATACATAAAGTGCCAAACCATAGCTGAGAGTGTCTTAAGCAATGAAAACATACTTACCAAAAGACACCCATCCACATATAGCAGATAGCCAAACCAGTACTGAAACAGTTATCAGTAGAGGTAATGGAATATGAGAGTATATCGTCGATCTGAAAAGGGAGGTAGGAGATGAATCTCTTCGACCGATAACATAGAACCTATGAAATAGATCTCCGTGAGGAAAACCATTGAATTCAATAGGTGATACTCCCTTCACATCCCTCTGACATTCACTGTACTCTGAGAGGAATCGGGCTTCAAAAATGCTGAGAAGCGCATATTAACGTAGAAATCTTAGCACAAACTTACTTCACCACCTCCATAGGAGGCAAAGTTTGTAAAACTGAATTGTGGGTGTGGTGGGGGGTGTATTTATAGGCATTTTGAGGTTTGGGAAACTTTGCCCCTCCTGGTAGGATTGTATATCACATACGTCACTAGCTCATGGACTCTTGCCAATTACATGAAAGAAACATGCCTTTGCAGAGACCTAAGAAAAATTCTGCACCACCAAGACCAAAGTAGGTCAGCTACTGGGTAATGTATTGGATAGAGATCATATGTGAAAACTAATATTATGTCATTGAAAAAGTAATCTGACAACAGCACAAAACATCTCACAAAAATGAAGTGCAACAATTTCTCTGTAAAAAGAAAGCTTGTGATGCCTTCAAGGTTAAACAACTATGCACAAATGCAGCTTTTCTAGGCAACTTGCCCATTTCACAAGCACAAAAGGGTGTAAAGTTTGGAGCTATAAATAAACCCGCATTCTCTAAAGTGAATAGAAATCATCTGTATTATTATTATTATCATCGGTTATTTGCAGAGCGCCAACAGATTCTGCAGCGCTATATTTCTTTATCCGTAATTGCTGACTGTTAAAAGCTCTCCAAATAGATGATGTAACCATGGGAACTACAAAAAAAATAAATATATACCATCTTGAAAAAAAAACATCAAGTTGTATAAACTGCAAAAATAAGATCAATGTTTGATTACTTTATTAATTAGAAATATAAAAAAAAAAAAATCGAACAAACCAGCCAGAAGAAATCACTGGGATTAAATAAGAAATCTTTAAATTGAACTAGGATGTTACACTTGCAGATCTAACAAGTCATACTGATCTTGATAAAGGTAGCTGGGTCTACCGGAACGCGTAGAAATTTGCTTACTACACATCTATATATCAGGGAAATTATGCAGGTTCATCCCCATTTCTTAAATACTCTGGTTTTGGGCATATGAATAATTCCTTTATAAAATACTTTATCCCTTTTTATAGCACAATCCAGGTTCATTGTTTGTTTGTCTTTTGTACACTGCTGAACAAACTGTATGTATAATTCCTGGTGTGCTTCATATCTAGTCTGACAATCGACTTTGAAGGAATCAATAGAAACTAATTCGCTACAATTGAGAAAACACAGTTTCCCTTCAGCCTCAATTGGATCATCAAGCACGTAGATACTTTGTCCAAACTTCTAACAAAGTAATTTCTAATACGGAATCTTCAGCAGTGAGAGACTCTGGAATTCAAACCATCCAGGTCACATGATCTGACGTCATCACGTCCATCTGAGCGTCCAACGGAACGTGAATCAGTCTAACATTACCACAAACAGTGAGTTATTAAGATGTGCACAGCCAAAGATTGATACTTATTTTTCATAGTGTTTCATCATCAAGGATACAATCGTTATCTCATATATCTTTGCCATAGCGTTAAATCAATAATGCCATAACGATAAAATAATCTTTGTTTTGTGGACATTGAATCTTTATTTCACGCATCCATATTTTATGCAATTATATGTATATAGCATACATCTTGCTATATAATCTATTGTACATTGTATTTTTATATAGGTATTGTCCAACTATTTTATCACTTGCTACTAGCGTCTATTGTAGTAATTGTTTTTATTATGTTATTCAGTATATATAATGATTTTTTACTGATGCCCGGCATCAACTTTGCTTACAATTTGCATTTTAGCTGTTATAAATTAAAATCAATGTCATATCCAATATATGTTCTTTTTTATGGGATATAATATATAGAAATAATTTGATTTAAAACACATTCTATCACCCAATTTATATTGTACTTATTGGTTAGCTCTAATCTAGGAGCGCTTTTTATCCTAAACCTTCTGTTTTTTATACTATATAGATTACTGTGTGAGGAAATAGTAATCAGACAGGGACAGTTAGCATTTAACCCATTTGGGTAGCAGTCACACCATATTCTATTTTGTACGAAGTCATACTGGAAGACAATGTGACACACTATATAATCTTTCTTTTACCTCATGTATCAGAAACAAACACTATGAAATGAAAAAAACAAACGGCTAGATGACGAGTTTTGCGTTATGAGCGGCTTGGTAATAATTTGCAAGTTATTTCCACCGCTCACCTTTAATAGCGCTGCTATTACAGGTTTTCCAAAAACCTGCGTTAGTGGGCAATATGGCAGCGTTGAGCTCCATACTGCACACAAATACCAGCGCTGCTTTGAGCTGGTTTTACGTGCTCGTGCACGATTTCCCCATAGACATCAATGGGGAGAGCCGGCTAAAAAAAAGCCTAACACCTACAATAAAGGAGCGTAAAGCTGCGTAACGCAGCCCCATGGATTCCTATGGGGAAAGAAAATTTATGTTTAAACCTAACACCCTAACATAGACCCCGAGTCTAAACACCCCTAATCTGCTGCCCCGACATCGCTGATGCCTACATTACACTTATTAACCCCTAATCTGCCACCCCCGACATTGGCGCTACCTACATTACACTTATTAACCCCTAATCTGCTGCCCCCAATGTCGTCGCCACATACATACATTTATTAACCCCTAATCTGCTGCCCCCAATGTCGTTGCCACCTACATAAATGTATTAACCCCTAATCAACATCACCGCAGCCACTATACTAAAGTTATTAACCCCTAAACCTCTGGCCTCCCATATCACTAACACTAAATAAATATATTAACCCCTAAACCTAACCCTAATTCTAACCCTAACCGTAACACCCCTAACTTTAATACAATTAAAATAAATCGAAATAAAACTTACTATTATTACCTAAACATTTCCTATTTAAAACTAAATACCTATAAAATAAACCCTAAGCTAGTTACAATATAGCTAATAGTTACATTGTAGCTATCTTAGGTTTTATTTTTATTTCAGAGGTAAGTTTGCATTTATTTTAACTAGGTAGACTAGTTAGTAAATAGTTATTAACTATTTACTAGCTACCTAGTCAAAATAAATACAAATTTACCTGTAAAATAAAACCTAACCTGTCTTACACTAACACCTAACCTTACACTACAATTAAATAAATTAAATTGAAAAAATACATTTATCTAAATTACAAAAAATAATAAACACTAAATTACACAAAATAAAAAATAAATTATAAAATATTTAAACTATTACACCTGATCTAATAGCCCTATCAAAATAAAAAACCCCCCCCCCCCAAAAAAAAAAACAAAAAAACGGAGAATGGGTAATAAAAGGATTATCTATCTTTTTTAAAAATAAAAATTCTGGAGTAGACTGTCCCTTTAATAAAAATATATTAGTTTACAGATTTACTATATGTTATATAATAAAATAATTGCAAATGCAAAATACATTAAATTTATCAAAACCTTAACAAATAAATATCTTTTCAAAGTCTGATCCTTTACATTAACTTTAAAATTTTACAATTAAACTTTTAATTAATTGATTTCTTTTAAACAAAAAAAAATATTGTTAACACAAAGATTTACTAGTAAATTCTCATTATCAAAAATATTGAGCAGTTGATTAAAATAATGTTCTATGAATGTTTAAATATAAATGAGGCAGGAACCAATTTTTAAATGATAGTAAAATTCTTTTTGTGAGGCAACTTTCAGTGACATCCCCCAATACACAAATGAACTCACACTATAAAATGTTTTTCAACGCTGAGAGGTCTGTTACCGAAAAAGAAAAATACGAACAATCCAATTTAAAATAAGATAAACCCCACAAGATATAAACCCATACTATTCATTTTATCATAAATGATTGCAAACATATGATATACTCATTATTTTAGAGTAATACACAGGGAAATATTTCTTAAAGGGACATTATACACTCATTTTTTCTTTGCATAAATCTTTTGTAGATGATCTACTGTATTTATATAGCCCATAAAGGTTTTTTTCTTAAATAAATGTATAGTTTTGCTTATTTTTAAATAACATTGCTCTGATTTTCAGACTCCTAACCAAGCCCCAAACTTTTATGTGAATACTGTCAGATACCTTCTCCAGCTTGCTCCTGTTTGTGTAAAGGGTCTTTTCATATGTAAAAGAAGGGGGAGGGGGGAGTGTCTTATTTGCCACTTGCAGTGGGCTTTCCAGCTACCTTTTCAACAGAGCCAAACTGACAGCTTCTAAGTAAGTTTTTAAACAGTTTTATACTGGATTTTTATATCAGTATCTGTGCATCTTATTCTTTATAGTAGTGTCTATTACATGCAGTTATATGAAAATGAGTGTATACTGTCCCTTTAATAAAGTGTCTAGTCTAAGCTTTACAAAGTCATGCGTCTAAATAAAAAAAAAAAAATTCAAGTTAAAGGGATATGAAACCCATTTTTTTTCTTTCGTGATTCAGATAGAGCATGCAATTTTAAGCAGCTTTCTAATTTACTCCTATTATCATTTTTTCTTCGTTCTCTTGGAATCTTTATTTGAAAAAGCTGGAATGTAAGCTTAGAAATAGGCCCATTTTTTCATATAAGTGGCAAGAGTCCACAAGATTGTTACTGGTGGGATATACATTCCTACCAGGAGGGGGCAAAGTTTCCCAAACCTCAAATGCCTATAGATACACTTCCCACCTCACACATACCTCAGTTTTAAAAACTTTGCCTCCTTGGATTGCCTCCTTATCCTATTGGCTGATTTGAAATTTTCAGCCAAAAGGAATGCAAGGTACCCTAATATGAAATGGTAACTTGCATTCAAGCTTCAGTGTGCGGCGGACGATCGCATGAAGAGGAGCCTCCACGTCGGATGACCGTGCTGCCAGCGAAGAACGCTCTGCACTTCGAAAGACCGCTCTGCACCTCCGGGAAGAAGATAAAAGATGTCCCCACGCTGGATGAAGATATCGCCGCCTGGATGAAGACTTGTCGCCACCTGGATAAAGATGGATGCTTGGACTTTAGTACATATTTTGGGGTTAGTGTTAGGTTTTTTTGTTTTTTTTGGGGTGGGTCTTTTTTAGATTAGGGATTTGTTTTAATGTGCAGCAAAAGATCTGATTGCCCTTTTAAGGGCAATGCCCATACAAATACCCCTTTAGGGACAATGGGTGCATTACATTTTTATAGTTAGGTCTTTTTTATTTTGGGGGGTTTGTTGGGTGGGGGGTTTTACTGTTAGGGGTTAATTTGTATTTCTTTTTAGGTAAAATAGCTAATTGTTTCAGGGCAATGCTCTACAAAAGGCCCCTTTGAAAGCTTTTGGTGGTTTAGTCTTAGATTAGGGGGTGTTTTTATTTTGGGGTGGCTTTTTTGTTTTTATAGGGGTATTAGATTAGGTTTAAATTTTATTATTTTGTACAATTTAGTTTATTTTTTTATGTAATCTTAGATTTTTTTATTTTTTGTGATTTTAGTTTTTTTATTTTATATAATAGATTTTGTATTTAAATTAAATCTTAGATTTTATTTTTTACGTACTGGTAGGATTTTTAATTTTAATTTTAAATTAGGATTTTTAATTTTGGTATTTTAATAAATTAGTTTAATAGTCTTTTTTATTTTATGTAATGGGAGTTAACTTAGGGGGTGTTAGGTTAGGGGTCTTAGTGATTAGATTAATACTTTGCGTTGTGGGGGGATGGCGTTTTAGGGGTTAACAGTTTAAATAGGTAGATTGCATTGTTGGGGGATGGCAGTTTAGGGTTTAATAGTTTAAATAGGTAGATTGCATTGTGGGGGGATGGCAGGTTAGGGTTTAATAGGTTAAATAGGTAGATTGCGTTGTGGGGGGATGGCAGATTAGTGGTTATTTTAAATAGGTAGATAGTGATGTCGCGAACCTAAAATTTTCGGTTCGCGAACCGCGGACTCGAACTTCCGGTATTGTTCGCGAACGCACGAACCGCCATTGAATTCAATAGGCAGGCGAACTTTAAAACCTACAAGGACTCTTTCTGGCCACAATAGTGATGGAAAAGTTGTTTCAAGGGTCCTAACACCTGGACTGTTGCATGCTGTAGGGGGATCCCTGGCAAAACTCCCATGGAAAATTACATAGTTGATGCAGAGTCTGCTTTTAAGCCATAATGGGTCTAAATCAACTAACATTCCCAAAGTGGCTGTCTCAAAACATCCCGGACAGAAGATAGATTGATAGTGATAGATAGGATAGATAGATATACATAGATTGATAGTTAGATAGAATCGATAGAAGAGAAATAGATATATTTGTTAGATATATAATTACCCTAATAAATTCTAATAATCAAACATGCGTTCTTGGACCCAACTAGCTTGTGTCAATTAGTACTTTTCTTAGCACTTTAATCCCTGTTCCCCCCCCCCCATCGTGGGAGTTCTATATGGCCTGCCAGATTACCCTGAAAAATTATAATAATAAGACATGTGGTCTGCTACCTATTTTAACGAGGTTGTGTTTTAAGTACTACCATTCTTAGCACTTTAATCTCTGTAACTCCCCCTATTTGGTGAGGTCTATACGGCCTGGATGATTACCCATACAAAATATAATAATAAGACATCTGCTCTTGGTCTGCGACCCATGGTAACTATGTTGTGTTAATTAGTAATGTCCTTCGCATTTTAATAGCTGTTACTCATACTCACCCTATCGGTGGAGGTCTATATGGCCTGCATGATTACCCTTACAAAATATAACAACCAAACATATGTTCTGGGACCCATGGTAAGTAGGTTGTGTTATATAGTACTGTTCTTTGCATTTTCATACCTGTTACAACACCAAATGGTGGCAGGTCTATCTGTCCTTCATGATTAGCTGCACCCAAACCCCCAAAAAAGCCGAGTGGTCTTAGACTAACACCCATGGCTAACTCTGTTGTTTCAATTAGTACTATTCTTAGCACTTTCATCCCTGTTATGGGTGGTCTACATGGCCATCATGATTAGCCGAACAAAATACTACAATCCAACCTTTGCTCAGTCTTCATAGGCCCTTCATTGTCTGTATTTTGATAGTACAGTTCTTATTATTTTTATAGCTGATACAACACCGAATGTTGTCAGCTCTATATGGCCTGCATGATTAGCTGCACCCAATACAAAAATAAATCCAAGCGGTCTTGGATTAACACCCATGGCTAACTCTGTTGTTTCAAGTAGTACTATTCTTAGCACTTTCATCTCATCATCCCTGTTACTTCCAGGACTCTCGGTGGTGGTGGTCTACATGGCCATCATGATTAGCCTAACCAAATACTACAATCCAACCTTGGCCCAGTCTTCCTAAGGCCCTTCATTGGCTGTATTTTGGTAGTACAGTTCTTATTATTTTTATAGCTGATACAACACCGAATGTTGTCAGCTCTATATGGCCTGCATGATTAGCTGCACCCAATACAAAAATAAATCCAAGCGGTCTTGGATTAACACCCATGGCTAACTCTGTTGTTTCAAGTAGTACTATTCTTAGCACTTTCATCTCATCATCCCTGTTACTTCCAGGACTCTCGGTGGTGGTGGTCTACATGGCCATCATGATTAGCCTAACCAAATACTACAATCCAACCTTGGCTCAGTCTTCCTAAGGCCCTTCATTGGCTGCATTTTGCTAGTACTGTTCTTATTACTATGGTGGTCTACATGGCCATCATGATTAGCCTAACCAAATACTACAATCCAACCTTGGCTCAGTCTTCCTAAGGCCCTTCATTGGCTGTATTTTGGTAGTACTGTTCTTATTAGTTTAATATCTGATACGACACCGAATGTTGTCAGCTCTATATGGCCTGCATGAATAGCCGCACCCAAAGCCAAAAAAAAGCCAAGCGGTTTTGCACTAACACCCATGGCTAACTCTGTTGTTTCAAGTTCTACTATTCTTAGCTCTTTCATCTCATCATCCCTGTTACTTCCAGGACTCTCGGTGGTGGTGGTCTACATGGCCATCATGATTAGCCTAACCAAATACTACAATCCAACCTTGGCCCAGTCTTCCTAAGGCACTTCATTGGCTGTATTTAGGTAGTACTGTTCTTATTAGTTTAATAGCTGATACGACACCGAATGTTGTCAGCTCTATATGGCCTGCATGAATAGCCGCACCCAAAGCCAAAAAAAAGTCAAGCGGTTTTGCACTAAAACCCATGGCTAACTCTGTTGTTTCAAGTTCTACTATTCTTAGCTCTTTCATCTCATCATCCCTGTTACTTCCAGGACTCTCGGTGGTGGTGGTCTACATGGCCATCATGATTAGCCTAACCAAATACTACAATCCAACCTTGGCCCAGTCTTCCTAAGGCCCTTCATTGGCTGTATTTTGGTAGTACTGTTCTTATTAGTTTAATAGCTGATACGACACCGAATGTTGTCAGCTCTATATGGCCTGCATGAATTGCCGCACCCAAAGCCAAAAAAAAGCCAAGCGGTTTTGCACTAACACCCATGGCTAACTCTGTTGTTTCAAGTTCTACTATTCTTAGCTCTTTCATCTCATCATCCCTGTTACTTCCAGGACTCTCGGTGGTGGTGGTCTACATGGCCATCATGATTAGCCTAACCAAATACTACAATCCAACCTTGGCCCAGTCTTCCTAAGGCCCTTCATTGGCTGTATTTTGGTAGTACTGTTCTTATTAGTTTAATAGCTGATACGACACCGAATGTTGTCAGCTCTATATGGCCTGCATGAATTGCCGCACCCAAAGCCAAAAAAAAGCCAAGCGGTTTTGCACTAACACCCATGGCTAACTCTGTTGTTTCAAGTTCTACTATTCTTAGCTCTTTCATCTCATCATCCCTGTTACTTCCAGGACTCTCGGTGGTGGTGGTCTACATGGCCATCATGATTAGCCTAACCAAATACTACAATCCAACCTTGGCTCAGTCTTCCTAAGGCCCTTCATTGGCTGTATTTTGGTAGTACTGTCATCCTTTTGAATAAAAGATTACAGTAAAGGCATTGATTTTAGAAACCCACAGATCATTATTTGCAACCGTGAATTTAGAAAAAAAAATTGATTACACAGCCGTGACACTTATTTATGCTCAGGCCTTTTTAATACGAGGGTCCCGGAGCCTCAACCGAAACAACAGCATGAAAGAGGAGATATGTCATCCTTTTGAATAAAAGATTACAGGAAAGGCATTGATTTTAGAAACCCACAGATCATTATTTGCAACCGTGAATTTAGAATAAAAAATTGATTACACACCCGTCACACTTATTTATGCTCAGGCCTTTTTAATACGAGGGTCCTGGAGCCTCAACCGAAACAACAGCATGAAAGAGGAGATATGTCATCCTTTTGAATAAAAGATTACAGGAAAGGCATTGATTTTAGAAACCCACAGATCATTATTTGCAACCGTGAATTTAGAAAAAAAAATTGATTACACAGCCGTGACATTTATGCTCAGGCCTTTTTAATACGAGGGTCCCAGAGCCTCAACCGAAACAACAGCATGAAAGAGGAGATATGTCATCCTTTTGAATAAAAGATTACAGGAAAGGCATTGATTTTAGAAAGCCACAGATCATTATTTGCAACCGTGAAATTAGACAAAAACATTGATTAGACAGCCGTGACACTTATTTATGCTCAGGCCTTTTTTTTTTTTTTTTTTTTTTTTTAATAACTTTATTTATATTGTTACTGGCTCCACCACAACATGAGAACAATATATACAGAGTCACTATTACATAAGCACAAATTGAAAAGCAAATGCTGCTAACAGCAAAAGCTGCCAACAGCAAGAGTGGTTCCACATTGCTACAGAGTCCAGCATATTTCTATTATAACAAACATAAAACATAAAACAAACATTAACTTAACACATAACAAGGGTGAGAAAGCCCTTGATCAAACCCTCCACTCCAGGGGATAGAAGTGGGGGGGGGTACTCGCACCCCGGCACACAGGGGAAGAAAAGGCAAGTGTATCAGGGCCGGATGAGGTCCAGGTTTAGAGGTGAGATATGGCGTAGCTCTCAAGATGTGGGAGTAGGGGGAGGGAGACATCATCTGCCATGAAGGTTTTCTTCCAACATGAACAAAGAGTTACGGAAGGGGTAGATTATCCTATTACGCACCTGTGGGGATACGTGTAAGAGATAGGGTTCCCATTTATGTATGAAGACTTTAATTCTTTTCTCTAAATCCCCCTGTACATCTGATTGTTCTATAAGCACTTGGTTGTGTATGGCATGAAGGAGCTTTCTAAAGGGGGGGGTCTTATTGGACGCCCAGAATTGCAAGATTAGTCTTCTAGTAAGGAGCACTACAGAGTAGAGGAATTTTCGGTATTTCGATATTACTTCGAAATCGTGTAAAAATATAATGTTAGTGGACGTCAAGGTTACTTTGTCGCCCAAGACCCTTTGTAGCCAATAGCCAAGTTTACCCCACAGTCCAACAAGTTTGGGGCAGTCCCAAAGGAGGTGTATAATGTCTGGGGATGGGAAAGAGCACTTACTACAGCTGTCAATTGCCTGCGGTACCATCTTAGCTCGAAGCTTCGGGAGAATATATGCCTGGTGGAGGAGTTTAGTGTGGGCTTCCCTCGAGTACGCCGAGAGTGGCCATATGGACCCTGGAGAAGCTATCAATTAGGTCAGGCATGGTGATAGATATTGTCCTTGTTCCCTGCCATTTGTCATGTAAAGTCTGTAGAGCCTGTTGCTCCAAATGGGCCACTATCTCGTTGTATATGTTGGTAATTGAGTGTGAGCCTCGTAGCGTAGCGCGGTATAATCTATCTATACAGGAACTAGTGTTCGTGAGCTGATTAGTAGTAATGAGGGCCCTAACATAGTGTCTACATTGGAAATAGGCAAACATGGTGCCCGGTGGAAGGTTGTGTGTCTCTCTCAGAGCCTGGAAAGGTAGGATTTGCAATGTAATGGGGTTAAGAAGTTGCGCGATAGATGTTAGCCCAAGGGTCTCCCATATGCGGAAGGCCCGTGTAGTGTATCCCGGGATGAACTTGGGGTTTCCTTGGAGAGGTAAATATTTGGTGGTCTCATGGTCAATCTTCCAGAATCTGCACATTCTGTGCCACGCTCTAAGGGGGTCCCGAAAGAGTATGCTTTGAGAGATGTGGGAGGGGAGGGAGGATAGTTTAGCATGTGGTAGATAAGCTGCATTGAGAGGTGCAATTAAGTCCAGTTCCACGGCGGGGCTAAAGTAGGTGGATTTGGTAAGCCACCCCATGGTCAGTTTAGCTAGCGTCGCCCAATTATACCATTGGATATTTGGAAACTTAAGGCCTCCCGCATTCACTGACATAGATAGTTTAGTTTTACTAATCCTATGCTTCCTCTGGCTCCAGACAAATGAGGCAAATATGGTAGTAATATTTTGAATGTCTTTATTGTGGAGTAGAAGAGGGAGCATCTGCAAGGGATATAAAATTTTAGGAAGAATGATCATTTTGAGAAGGTGAATTCTACCATGTAAAGTTAAGGGGAGCCCCCGCCAGCTTCTGGTAAGAGCCTGGGTACTGGTTATGACTCTAGGAATATTGAGGTTGTATAGGAGCTTAGGGTCAACATGGAGTTGGATGCCTAAATATTTAAAGGACCCAGCTGTGACCTGTACGTTAGTGTCGCTAAGTGTGCTATTTTTGCTATTTTGGAGCCATGTGACTTCCGATTTGTCAATGTTTATTTTATAACCAGTGAATCTACCAAAGGTCGATAGAATTTCCAGCAGCCCAGGCAGATTCATGGCAGGATCGCTCACATAAAGTAGCAAGTCATCAGCAAAGAGAGATAGGTGAAGGAGTTGTGAGTGAATCCGAAGGCCAGGACAGTGTTGGCGTATGTAACAGGCTAGTGGCTCAATTGCCAGATCAAATAGGAGCGGGGACAGTGGGCAACCCTGCCTGGTTCCCCTACCCAGCTCGAAGGAGGGAGACAAACCATTATTTATGATTATGGATGCTGAGGGAGAGTCGTACAGTCTTTGTATGACCTCTAGGAAATGCCCCGTTATTCCAAATTTGGCCAGCGCTGTATAGAGATGGTCCCATTCTACCCTATCAAACGCCTTTTCAGCGCCTACAGCAAAAAGGCAAGCGTCAGGCAGTGGATCATCCATGGAGGACACTTGGGCTCTGTGATAGTGGTCAATGACCGCAAGCGTTTTTCTCAGGTTGAATACCGAGGAACGATGCTTGATGAAACCCGTTTGATCGGGGTGCACCA
The DNA here is from genome assembly GCF_027579735.1 of Bombina bombina. Taxonomy (NCBI): domain Eukaryota; kingdom Metazoa; phylum Chordata; class Amphibia; order Anura; family Bombinatoridae; genus Bombina; species Bombina bombina. The sequence continues at coordinate 221,368,462 of NC_069505.1, read as the reverse complement.
GAAAGTGTAGCACCTCTGCCAACCTATTAGCCAGGATTTTAGTTAGCAGTTTATAGTCTCCATTTAGTAAGGAGATCGGCCTGTAAGAGGAGGGCACCGTAGGATCTTTATCGGGTTTGAGTATTACACAGATGTTTGCGTCAGAAAATCTGGGGTCAGGGACAGAGGCCCCAGAAAGATACGCAGAGAAAAGGGTCGCTAGTGTGGGGGCTATGTCAGAGGCTAAGAGTTTGTAATACTCTGCGGGGAGACCATCAGGTCCCGCCGCTTTGCCAAGTTTGATGCGTTTAATGGTGTCTATCACCTCCCTCGGCTGAATGGGGGCATTGAGAGAGGACAGTTGGTCCTGCGTCAGAGTAGGGACACCCACATTATTCCAGAATGAGCATTTGTCATGTTCTGAAATCTCTTGCTTAGAGTACAGGCTGGTGTAGTAAGAGACAAATTCACGCATAATTGTCGGGGTGTCGGTGCATAGTTTTCCCTCAGCAGCCAGCGCTGGGATATATGTTTTAGGTGTAACCACCTTGACCATGGAGGCCATGGTTTTACCAGCCTTGTTCCCATATCTGTAAAACTTCCCCTGTCTATGAATAGCATACGCGTTATCTACCATTTGAATATGTGTATCTCTCTCCTTTTTGAGGTCGTAGTACTGTTGTCTAGTTTGGGGTGAGGGATGAGAGAGATAGTTGTTATACGCAATTGCAAGCTTTGTTAACATTTCGTCTGTGATTTTCTTGCTCTTGCGGTTGTGATGTGAGGTATAAGCTGTAATTCTTCCTCTCATAACAGCCTTAGAGGCATGTCAGAAGAGGTCTGAATTATCTCTGTGTTGTGCATTATCTGCATTGTAATCTATCCAGAAAGAGCGCAGTTGTTGCCGAAAGTCGGCGTTATTGTAAAGGAAAGAGGGGAATCGCCAAGTTTTCTGTAGATTAGTTGGTGGGGTGGAGTCTAGAAGGAGCAGGATAGGTGCGTGGTCTGATATGGTCACAGGAAAGATCTTAGTGAGAGGGACATGTGGTGTGAGGGCGGGAGTAGTCAGGAAATAGTCAATCCTAGACATGGTATGATGTGTTTTAGAAATGCAAGTATAGTCCTTGTCTGTTGGGTTGCGCAATCTCCACAGGTCTACTAGTCCTAAGTCTGTTTTGAGTCTATCAATGAGTTTTACCTCAGCTTTCTGTCTACGTGATACGGTTCGTAGGGGCGGCCCAGTCGAGACTTCCACAAATCTGTCAAGCGGCAAGAGTTGCGTCATGTTAAAGTCGCCCCCTACGATTATTGGGAGCTCACCTCTCCTCGCTAAACAGAGTTGTAAGTGTTGCCAAAAGTGTGGTGAGAGATTATTCGGGCCATATACATTGCAGAGTAGATATGATTTTGATGCAATACTGAGAGTGGTAATTATGTAGCGTCCCCTAGGATCTAACTGTGTATCTTTGAAAGTGGCAGAAAGACCTTTTCTAATCAAGATAGCTACTCCCCTCCTCCTTCCCTCCGTTGGGGTATTGATAATCTGCCCCACCCATCTAATTTTAAGCTTGTCATGTTCCTCCTGAGTTAAGCGGGTTTCCTGTATGAGGGCTATGTCAGCGTGTATGGAGTTCAAGAAGTGCAGTATTTTACTGCGTTTAGCGGGGGATGTAATGCCCCCCACGTTCCACGAGACTATATTACATCGTGCTGCCATACTATGTGTAGTAGAGGAGACATTAAATGGGGCATGATGGAACAATCAAGGGAGAGGGGAAGCAGGGAGGCGGCCTCTCTCTCCAGTGCTGTCAGGCAGTGGAGAAGTGTGTCAGAAGATCTGGTATCGTGTGCCAGGGTGCAGTACTTACATAAACAGGGAGGCGGAAAAAACCAAGGCAATAGCTCACAAGACCACCAAAGCTCGGACAATCTCCGCAGGTGGTGTCCCCCGGAGTGGAGGCAAGAATTCTGATGGAGGCAGAGAGAAAAAAGCATCAACAGGGCACAAAACCACATTCCCAAACCCTCACTAGATCCCCATCCCATTCCACCGGTGTTACCAGTCACTTCGCCCATGTGGGAGTGAGAGATCAAGGTCACCTCTCGGTTAATGCTTTTGAGTGGAGCACCGGGGGAATGGTAGACATGCTGTAGTAACAGTGTAGATAAGGACATACAGGCACAGAAAAGTAATATCCAAGCCCAGCATTTCAAAACACATAGTTTAGGGGTATTTCCGCTATCCTGGTCTATAGCTAGGCCTGGGCCAGACGAAGTACAGGGTATAGGGGCTTTCAAGTGCATCCCGGGAGGCTCCTGTGCACTGGGAGATAAGATGGTGACTAAAAGCTTATCAAGGATTTCTTTTTTAATTAAGAAGAAATACGCCCAAAACAGGCAAGGGTATCGTTGCAAGTGCATGGTTAGAATGCTGGCACTAGGGTATACAGATGCATAGGGTTTCCAGGCAAGGAAAAGGGTCAAATAAATTAAAGTTAACAATAGGCGATAGGAGGGTCTCTGCGGTAGAGTACAGTTGGCCGAGGCCGGACTAGGCGGGATATGTGTGGTAGGAGGGGAGCCTTTATCAGGAGCAAAAGGTAACAGGCCATCATCAGTTCCAGTTGTGCCTACGTAAGGGACTGGATATGTGCTATGCTTAGGGCCCCAAGCCCTATGATTTAGAGGTGAAAGCATTAAAACAGAGGGAACAATAGCAATAACAATTTTTTTTAACCTTCAAGAACATAAAATAACAGCTAACATGATAGATCTCAACCATTGGTGATATGAGTATAGTCTCAACCTGGATCGCCACCCTGACCCGGCAGCCAAGGAAAACTGCGGCAGGGGTATGCTGCTGCAATGGTAGGAGCAGTAGCCGATAAGTCAGAATCTTTTTAGGAGGAGGACCTCTCACTTGGTCCGCTTCTAGAGTGTTTCCATAGGCGAAAGATGTTTCACTTCCTTGGACCCCCATAGGAAGACAGAAGAAGAAGGGAAAAAGGTGCAAGAAATTTGGTTGCCCAAAATCAGTGCACGTCATCTTGCATGTCCTTGTCCAGGAATGTTTGTAGTTCCTTTGGGTTGTTGAAGTATTTAGGCCCGGTAGGTGTCTGCAGCCTTAACTTAGCCGGATACAGTAGTGTAGCTTGCTTCCCTTCTTTGTGCAGCCTAGAGCAGAGTGGGGCGAAATCTCTTCGCATCTTGGACACTTCAGCAGAGAAGTCTTGAAAAATCAGGAGTTGTTTTCCTTCAAATTGCAATTGTCCGGTATGAGCCCGGTATGCTCTCAACAGAGCCAACTTTTCCTGATAATTCAGGCATTTGAAAATTACCTGACGTGGGCGAGAGTTCAGTGTTTCAAGTCCCTTATCCGGGCCCAGACGATGTGCACGCTCCACATCTAAGGGTAGTTGGTCTGCATTCATCTTTAGAAGTTTGGGCAGGGTTAAGGCAGTGAATTCCAGCAGATCTTTGTTTTTTATCGTTTCCGGGACCCCCACTACCCGCAAGTTGTTCCTGCGACTCCTATTTTCAAGGTCGTCTACTTTCTCTTGCAGCGCTCTATTCTGTCGCTGGAGTTGTCTGACTGAGGTGGATGTAGATGCTTGCATATCCTCCACATCAGAGATACGTTGCTCGGCGTGTGTGAGCCTGGTTGAAAATTGGCGCACTTCGCTAGTGAGTGTGTCAACCCCTGCCTGAAGAGTCTCCATTTTGGGGAGGAAAAGGATTTAAGCTCCTGAAGTAGTGCAGTCGAATCTGTCGTGATGACATGGGAGGCCCTAGGGGAGGGCGGAGGGTCAGGATGTAGATCTGTGGCTGGCCGCTTCTTCTCTGTATGCTTGCCTCTGGAAGTCATTATATCTGCAGCTTTGCTGGTAATAGGTGCGAAATAATGGTCAAGCTTCATACAAACAGTGTGCTGATAGTTCATGCTCAGGCCTTTTTAATACGAGGGTCCCGGAGCCTCAACCGAAACAGCATGAAAGAGGAGATATGTCATCCTTTTGAATAAAAGATTACAGGAAAGGCATTGATTTTAGAAACCCACAGATCATTATTTGCAACCGTGAATTTAGAAAAAAAAATTGATTACACAGCCGTCACACTTATTTATGCTCAGGCCTTTTTAATACGAGGGTCCCGGAGCCTCAACCGAAACAACAGCATGAAAGAGGAGATATGTCATACTTTTGAATAAAAGATTACAGGAAAGGCATTGATTTTAGAAAGCCACAGATCATTATTTGCAACCATGAAATTACACAAAAACATTGATTAGACAGCCGTGACACTTATTTATGCTCAGGCCTTTTTAATACGAGGGTCCCGGAGCCTCAACCGAAACAACAGCATGAAAGAGGAGATATGTCATCCTTTTGAATAAAAGATTACAGTAAAGGCATTGATTTTAGAAACCCACAGATCATTATTTGCAACCGTGAATTTAGAAAAAAAAATTGATTACACACCCGTCACACTTATTTATGCTCAGGCCTTTTTAATACGAGGGTCCCGGAGCCTCAACCGAAACAACAGCATGAAAGAGGAGATATATCATCCTTTTGAATAAAAGATTACAGGAAAGGCATTGATTTTAGAAATCCACAGATCATTATTTGCAACCGTGAAATTAGACAAAAACATTGATTAGACAGCCGTGACACTTATTTATGCTCAGGCCTTTTTAATACGAGGGACCCGGAGCCTCAACCGAAACAACAGCATGAAAGAGGAGATATGTCATCCTTTTGAATAAAAGATTACAGGAAAGGCATTGATTTTAGAAACCCACAGATCATTATTTGCAACCGTGAAATTAGACAAAAACATTGATTAGACAGCCGTGACACTTATTTATGCTCAGGCCTTTTTAATACGAGGGTCCCGGAGGCTCAACCGAAACAACAGCATGAAAGAGGAGATATGTCATACTTTTGAATAAAAGATTACAGGAAAGGCATTGATTTTAGAAAGCCACAGATCATTATTTGCAACCGTGAAATTAGAAAAAAAAATTGATTACACACCCGTGACACTTATTTATGCTCAGGCCTTTTTAATACGATGGTCCTGGAGCCTCAACCGAAACAACAGCATGAAAGAGGAGATATGTCATACTTTTGAATAAAAGATTACAGGAAAGGCATTGATTTTAGAAACCCACAGATCATTTATATGACCCGTGTAATAGAAAAAAACATTCATTAGACACCGGTTACACTTATTTATCCTCAGGCCTTGTTAATACGAGGGTCCCGGAGCCGCAACTGAAACAACAGCATGAAAGAGGACATATGTCAATCTTTTTGAATTATAGATTACAGGAAAGGCATTGATTTTAGAAACACTGAGATAATTACTTGCAACCGGGAAATAAAAAAAAAAATTGGACACCCAGTACACTTTATTATCCATAGGCCTTTTCAGCAGAGGCTCCAGGACCCTCAACAAAAACAAGAGCAGGGAGCTGGGCATAGGAGTACAATGGAGTGTGACAATAATAATCTGAAGGTGAAGATTGCATAGTTGTGGCATTTTAATTTTGTTATCGTGGGAACTTAGTACTTGCAATTACCTTGCTCTGGTGAATCCATATCGCAAATGTGTTATTTAAGGCGCTGTTTGTCTATTTTTTTGAATATCAGCATTTGTTAAATGAAGCTCAACTTAGGCTGGTGAGAAACGACCTTTCTTCTGGCTGTTTGCAAATGTTGTGGCTCTGGACAAACATGTGAATAAGGGGCCATCAGCCATATTCTGCACGCAACCCCTTTGATGATTGACGATAAACATGTGTCACCTGCAAGCAGAGCTCGTTACTTCTGTCTAAATCATCTTCCTGGTATGGACAGGCCACTGTTTCCCACAGCAAGTACGAATTTTGAAATACAAGATTGTCTTGAGTATGGTAGGAAACCAAAGTTTATTTAATTCAGTACTATCTATCACCACAAAAAATGAACTTCTTGAAGCAACAAAAATGCCAGCAATTTCATGTGCTTATGTATGACAAGGACGTCATGTCCTTTGGTGCACAGAGATGGAGACGATTTTTGCCCTCCCTGTACACTACCCAGATGTCTCAAACATCACCAGAAACACAATACAGCCACTCTTGTGAAGTTCCTGGTGTTCCGGTAGCCATCTCTTTGCTCTCCTAAAGGAATACTTTATCAGTGTTTTTGTATACATCCGACAACAGCTTCGGAGACTGTGGTGAAGCACATGTTATTTACTGTTGTTCCAGCTGTGGCAATATCAATTGGCATGAAAAAGTTAAGATTTGTGGGTTGTGGAGCCTATAGCTGTTAAGGTAGGACGTGTGTTTGAGGAGCTCCAGGTCTTACAAGTTACTTTGGAGTTAGTTTTCAACCTTAATTTAATTTTCTTTTTGGGATTCATAGTCACACTTTCTGGGGCTATCCAAGAGGAGCCTGGTAAAAGCAGTAGTAGTCACCCCTTATATCAACGGGTACGGAGACCTGTTTTTTGCGTTTCCAATATTGCGCCGTACCCCAAACTAATCCTGAATGAAAAAAAATAAATAAAAATTTGGACTAGTGACGCACATTTTATGCACGCTGTGGCAATTGCAATTTGCAATAAAAATAATCTGCTAACAACAACCACTACCTACGACCACACCTGACTCCTGAAGTCATGCTTCAGTTATTAAGTCAAGTTAAATTAATTTTTTTTTCTTTATTATGCGCAGCAGAGGCTCCAGGACCCTCGACAAAACCAGCAGCAGGAAAGAGGACATATGGCATCCTTTTGAAAAAAATGATTATAGGAAAGGCATTGATTTTAGAAACACAGAGATCATTAGTTGCAACCGTGAAATCACAAAAAACTTTGATTATACACCAAGTACACTTATTTATCCTTAGGCCTTTTTAGCAGAGGCTCCAGGACCCTCCACAAAACCAGCAGCATGAAAGAGGACATATGGCATCCTTTAGAAAATTAGATTACAGGAAAGGCATTGATTTTAGAAACACAGAGATCATTAGTTGCAACCGTGAAATCACAAAAAACTTCGATTATACACCAAGTACACTTATTTATCCTTAGGCCTTTTTAGCAGAGGCACCAGGACCCTCCACAAAACCAGCAGCATGAAAGAGGACATATGGCATACTTTAGAAAATTAGATTACAGGAAAGGCATTGATTTTAGAAACACAGAGATCATTAGTTGCAACCGTGAAATCTAAAAAAACATAGATTATACACCCAGTACACTTATTTATCCTTAGGCCTTTTTAGAAGAGTGTCCCGGAGCCTCAACAGAAAGAACAGCATGAAAGAGGACATATGGCATCCTTTTGAAAAATAGATTACAAGAAAGGCATTGATTTTAGAAAGACAGAAAAAAATTGTTACAAACGGGAAATCTAAAAAAACATTGAATAGACACCCAGTACACTTCTTTATCCTTCGGCCTTTTGAGCAGAGGCTCCAGGACACTCAACAAAACCAGCAGTAGGAAAGAGGACATATGGCATCCTTTGTGAAAAAAAGATTATAGGAAAGGCATTGATTTTAGAAACCCGGGGATAATTTGTTGCAACCGTGAATTTTAATTAAAAAAAAAGATTGGATGGACACCAGGTACAATTCTTTATCCATAATGCCTTTTTATAAGAGGGTCCAGGACCCTCAAACAAAAAACCAGCAGGAAAGAGGACATATGGCATACTTTTGAACAATACAGTAAGAGTACAGGAAAGGCATTGATTTTAGAAACCCATAGATAATTTTTTGCAAATGTAAATTTGAATAAAAAAAATGATTCGATGGACACCCAGTACACCACTTTCTCCTTAGGCCTTTTTTATAAGAGTGTCCTGGACCCTCAAAAAAAACACCAGCAGGAAAGAGGACATATGGCATACTTTTGAAAATTAGATTACAGGAAAGGCATTGATGTTAGAAACACAGAGATCAGTTATATGACCCGGGAAATAGAAAAAAAACATTGATTGGACACCCAGTACACTTCTTTATCCTTAGGCCTTTTTAAAAGAGTGTCCCGGAACCTCAACAGAAAGAACAGCATGAAAGAGGACATATGGCATCCTTTTGAAAAATAGATTACAGGAAAGGCATTGATTTTTGAAAGACAGAAAAAATAAGTTACAACTGTGAAATCTAAAAAAACATTGAATAGACACCCAGTACACTTCTTTATCCTTCGGCCTTTTTAGCAGACGCTCCAGGACACTCAACAAAACCAGCAGTAGGAAAGAGGACATATGGCATCCTTTGTGAAAAAAAGATTATAGGAAAGGCATTGATTTTAGAAACCCGGGGATAATTTGTTGCAACCGTGAATTTGAATAAAAAAAAAAAGATTGGATGGACACCAGGTACAATTCTTTATCCATAATGCCTTTTTATAAGAGGGTCCAGGACCCTCAAACAAAAAACCAGCAGGAAAGAGGACATATGGCATACTTTTGAACAATAGAGTACAGGAAAGGCATAGATTTTAGAAACCCATAAAAAAAAAATTAAAATGTAAATTTGAATAAAAAAAATGATTCGATGGACAGCCAGTACACCTCTTTCTCCTTAGGCCTTTTTATAAGAGGGTCCTGGACCCTCAAAAAAAACACCAGCAGGAAAGAGGACGTATGGCATCCTTTTGAACAATAGAGTACAGGTACAGCATTGATTTTACAAACCCAGAGATCATTTTGGTCAATTGTTAAATAGAAAAATAAAAATGAGTGGCCAACCAGTACACCTCTTTCTCCTTAGGCCTTTTTATAAGATGGTCCTGGACACTAAAAAAAAACACCAGCAGGAAAGAGGACGTATGGCATCCTTTTGAACAATAGAGTACAGGTACGGCATTGATTTTACAAAACCAGAGATAATTTAGGTCAAATGAGAAATAGAAAATAAAAATGAGTGGACACCCAGTACACCTCTTTCACCTTAGGCCTTTTTATAAGAGTGTCCAGGACCCTCAAACAAAATACCAGCAGGAAAGAGAACATATGGCATACTTTGGAACAATAGAGTACTGGTACGGCATTGATTTGTGAAACCCACAGATAATTGTTTGTAAAAGTGAAATAGCACCAAAAACCATGCTTGGACTCCCACTCCAGGTCGTTCACCTTCAGCTTTTTTATAAGAGGGTCCAGCACCCTCAACAGAAACAACTGCAGGAAACACCACCACATATGCCATCCTTTTGCACAAGCGAGTACAGGTATGGCATCCATTTTAGAAACCCAAAGATAATTGAGAGGAACCAGGAACATTTTTATAAAAACTGGATGGGGCAACCATTACTACAGGTCGTTCTCCTTCAGCCTTTTTATATCATGGGCCACGACCCGCAACAGGCACAACAGCATGAAACAAAACATATGCCACCCTTTTGCACAATAGAGTACAGGTATGTCATAGATGGAACACAGAGATAATTTAGATCAACCAAGAGATGGATAAAGATGCTTGGTCGGTCCTACTCTTTCAAATTTGTTGCATTTTGTGTTCAATTGAATGGTCCACTGGATATGAGTGGTGTGTAAAGTTGTACAATTCGTAACAGTTTAATCACTAGTGTTATGTGCCTTATTTTTTTTATTTGAGTTTTGTACCCACAGAGATGCAGCAGAGGCCAGAAAAATTAGGAATGTACAAATGACTGAAACATTGGGGTATTGTTGGAGCAACTGCTGTAGCAGCGGCCAGAAAAATCGATGTTTGTAAAACATTTATAAAGTGCCCTAAAAGCTTGTGGCTTGAACACTAGTTGTTGGCGGATAAGTCAAGCAAGTCCTCCGTCTTTATAACCAAAAAAAAAAGGCCAGCCTGTGTACCAGTTGTAGCCCAAGGCAGCTCATATCATCATCAGTAGTTTTTTATTCAAATGTATCGCCCAATGTCAGTCCCTTCGGGATCCAGCCCTCATTCATTTTTATAAAAGTGAGATAGTCAAGGCTTTTTTGACCTAGGCGACTTCTCTTCTCAGTGACAAAACCTCCTGCTGCACTAAAAGTCCTTTCGGACAGGACACTTGAAGCGGGGCAGGCCAGAAGTTCCATTGCAAATTGGGATAGCTCAGGCCACAAGTCCAGCCTGCACACCCAGTAGTCAAGGGGTCCATCGCTCCTGAGAGTGTCGAGATCCGCAGTTAAAGCTAGGTAGTCTGCTACCTGTCGGTTGAGTCTTTCTCTAAGGCTGGATCCCGAAAGGCTCTGATGGTGCATGGGAGTTAAAAAGGTACGCATGTCCTCCATCAACAAGACGTCAGGAAAGAGCCCGGTCTTTGCCGCCGTGGTCGTGGGAGGAGGAGGATTAATTTCATCTCTTCCCCTGTTACATTCCCGTGGTGCTGTGACATCACCCTTATACGCTGTATAAAGCATAGTTTTTTAATTTATTATGAAAATGCTCCATCCTTTCCGACTTGCGGGAATTTGGTAACATTTCAGGCACTTTATGCTTATACCGGGGGTCGAGGAGCGTGGACACCCAGTACAGGTCGTTCTCCTTCAGCTTTTTTATACGAGGGTCCCTCAACAGGCACGACAGCATGAAAGAACCCATTTGAACAAGGTTGGATGCTGAGCTAATAATGTTGCGTTCCTCCTCCTCACTGATCTCACTGATGGTATCTTCTTCCCCCCCAGCCACGTACAACACCACGGGTACCAGAGAGGTGACAACAACTAGCACCCTGGGTTGACTGTTGTGCTCGGTCTTCCTCCTCCTCATCCTCCCCAAAGCCACATTCCTCCTCTGACTCCTCTTCCTCACAATCCTCTTCCTGCGGCAGGTCCAGCAAGCAATGCTGATTCGGCTGTTTGTGGGGGTGATGGACACCACAACTCTTCCTCTTCACGCTCATCTACTGCCTGATCCAGCACTCTTCGCAGGGCACGCTCCAGGAAGAAAACAAATGGTATGATGTCGCTGATGGTGCCTTCGGTGCGACTGACAAGGTTTGTCACCTCCTCAAAAGGACGCATGAGCCTACAGGCATTGCGCATGAGCGTCCAGTAATTTGGCAAAAATATCCCCAGCTCCCCAGAGGCTGTCCTAGCACCCCGGTCATACAAATACTCATTAACAGCTTTTTCTTGTTGGAGCAGGCGGTCAAACATTAGGAGTGTTGAATTCCACCGTGTCGGGCTGTCGCAAATCAAGCGCCTCACTGGCAGGTTGTTTCAACGCTGGATATCAGACAAGTGCGCCATGGCCGTGTAGGAACGCCTGAAATGGCCACACACCTTCCTGGCCTGCTTCAGGACGTCCTGTAAGCCTGGGTACTTATGGACAAATCGTTGTACAATCAGATTACACACATGTGCCATGCACGGCACATGTGTCAACTTGCCCAATTTCAATGCCGCCACCAAATTACTTCCATTGTCAGAAACAACCTTGCCAATCTCCAGTTGGTGTGGAGTCAGCCACTGATCCACCTGTGCGTTCAGGGCGGTCAGGAGTGCTGGTGCGGTGTGACTCTCCGCTTTCAGGCAAGTCAACCCCAAGACGGCGTGACACTGCCGTACCCGGGATGTAGCATAGTACCTGGGGAGCTGGGGGGGTGCCATAGATGTGGAGCAAGACGCAGAAGTTGAAGAGGACTCAGCCGAGGAAGAGGTTATGGAAGAGGATGCAGTAGGAGGAGTAGAGGAGGTAGCAGCAGGCCTGCCTGCAAGTCGTGGCGGTGTCACCAAATCTTCTGCAGAGCCACGCATTCCATGCTTGTCAGAAGTCAGCAGGTTTACCCAATGCGCAGTGTAGGTGATATACCTGCCCTGACCATGCTTCACATGATTAAGGGGCACAGCCCCGAAACGTTGTGACTTTGTTTGCTCCTGTTCCTCTTGTACACAAATAAATAAATAAGGAATTTTGCAAGGAGACCACCTTGTTTGTATTTTATACCATTGCCTGCAAGTTGGCAGTTACTTGCACCGGTCTCCTGTTTCCTGGGTCTCAGTGCTGGATACTACTATTTTTTGCATGCTTTGCAGACCAGCTATCCGTGGTCATATGGACCCTTGCCCCAACGCTGTGTGCCAGACATGCCATAACTTCCTTTCTCACAACAGAGTACAGGTTTGGGATTGCCTTTTGTGAAAAGAAATTTCTGCCAGGTACCTTCCACTGCGGTGTCCCAATAGATACAAATTTTTTTAAAGCATCAGACTCCACCAGCTTGTATGGTAAAAGCTGGCGGGCTAAGAGTTCAGACAAGCCAGCTGTCAGACGCCGGGCAAGGGGGTGACTTTGAGAAATTGGCTTCTTACGCTCAAACATGTCCTTGACAGACACCTGACTGTGGGCAGATGACCAGGAACTGCTACGTAAGAGAGACTGAGTGGAGGATGGTTGAGAGGGGGCAAGGAGGACAGCACTGGTTGATGTGGCTGAAGATGCTGGAGCAGGAGGAGGAGGGCGGCTTTCACTTTGTGTGCTGCTTCTACTCATGTGTTCTTCCCATCGGCCTTTGTGATGGGAGACCATGTGCCTTCGCAAAGCAGTTGTACCTAGGTGGCTGTTGGACTTCCTACGACTCAGTTTCTTTTGGCACAGGTTGCAAATGGCATCACTGTTGTCAGAGGCAGACACACAAAAAAAATGCCACACTGCTGAGCTCTGCGATGACGGCATTCTGGTGGTGGCAACAGCATGCGTTGATGGGCATCGGCGGGCTGTCTGGCTGACCCCTGGTGATGATGCATGCTGTCTGACTGTGCCACTAGCTCCTTGAGACGACCTCCCCGGGCTTCCAAATCGTCTCCTCCTCCTCCTCTCTGTCTCCCCATCTGAACTTTCCCCCTCTTCTTCTTCTCTTCTAGCAGGCACCCACGTGACATCCACCAACACATCATCATCAACTGCTTCACTTGTATCTGAAACATCAAGAAAGGAAGCAGCAGCGGGTACAACATCACCATCATCATCATCACACCGTACCTCCATGTCGGTAATGCTGCCTGACTGAGACTGATCACTATTATCTACATCCTCTGTCAATGATGGTTGCGCATCACTCATTTCTTCAAAATGATGTGTCAATAACTCCTGTGACAGATCAAGTGAAGCGGCTGTGGTGCTAGTGTTGGTGGTGGCGACAGGCGGCGGAGTGTCACTGGTCACTTGAGACCTGCCCAAAGCACAGCTGGACTGGTGCGTCAAGGTTAGGAGGACTAGCAGCGGAAGCTCAAGAAGATTGGGTTTCCTGTGTTAGCCATTCAACTAGGTCCTCCTCAGAAGTTTTTGCATCCCCCCTGGCACCCGGCGTCTGAACAATGTGCATATTTGTAGGGTCTAAAGGAATCACAGCACCACGACCACGACCACGGAACCTGCGGGGTGGCCTGCCTCTGCCTGTCATTTTTTTTTAAATGGACACTAACAATACTATTACACCAATTGAGTGGTGGCACTGTGAAAGTGGGCACAGTATACGCTGTGAGACTGACAACAACAAAAAAGACAGATGTTTTAAAAATCACAAATTGTTAATTTTTTTGAAATATTACTAGTACTGTGGCAACAAATATGATTGTTTGGCACTATTTGGCAAATGAGCCTGTCTGGCACACACGCTGGGAGAAAGGAAACTGCAATTCAATGGCACTAGGAGACTGAAGAATCACAGTCAAAACAGTTATGATTAACAAAAATTCCAATCCTGTTACAATAAATATGAGTGGTGGCACTAATTGGCTAGTTGGGACTGGCACACAGGCAGGCAGGCAGGAGGAAAATGCAATTCAAGGGCACTAGTAGACTGCAGATTGACAGTCAAAACAGTGTTGATTGACAAATTTTGCAATACTGTTAAAAGAAATATGATTGCTAGCACTAATTGGATAGTTGGGCCTGGCACACAGGCTGGCAGGCAGTAGAAAAGTGCAATTCAATGGCACAAGCAAAATGAGGATTAAGATCAACCATCAAGATTTTTTTTATTTAAATTAGTAACTATACTGTGACAACAATTAGGATTGGTGTAAATAGTTGGCAAGACGGCCTGGCACAAAAGGATGGCAGGCAGGAGGGAGATGCAATTCAAGGACACTAGGAGACTGATTAATGACAGTCAAAACAGTGATGATTGACAATTTTTGCAATACTGTTAAAAGAAATATGATTGCTGACAACAATTGGCTAGGTGGGCCTGGCTCACAGCAGGCTGCAAGGCAGGAGGAAAGTGCTATTCAATGGCACCAGCAAACTGAGGTTTCAAATCACAGCAACTATTACCAAAAATTTTAATTTTTAATTATTAGAATACTGTCACAACAAATATGATTGGTGTAAATATTTTTAAAGTAGGCCTGGCACACAGGCTTGGAAGGCTGTAGAAAACTGAATTCAAAGGCACGAGCAAACTGAGGGTTAAGATCATCAACAATAAAGATTTTTTTAATTATAATTAGTAACTATACTGTGACAAAAAATTAGGATTGGTGTAAATAGTTGGCAAGACGGCCTGGCACAAAAGGATGGCAGGCAGGAGGGAGATGCAATTCAAGGACACTAGGAGACTGATTACTGACAGTCTAAACAGTGATGATTGACAATTTTTGCAATACTGTTAACAGAAATATGATTGCTGACAACAATTGGCTAGGTGGGGGCCTGGCTCACAGCAGGCTGCAAGGCAGGAGGAAAGTGCGTTTCATTGGCACCAGCAAACTGACGATTCAAATCACAGCAACTATTAACAAAAATTTTAATTTTTAATTATTAGAATACTGTCACAACAAATATGATTGGTGTAAATATTTTTGAAGTAGGCCTGGCACACAGGCTTGGAAGGCTGTAGAAAACTGCAATTCAAAGGCACGAGCAAACTGAGGGTTAAGATCATCAACAATAAAGATTTTTTTAATTTTAATTAGTAACTATACTGTGACAAAAAATTAGGATTGTTGTAAATAGTTGGTAAGACGGCCAGGCACAAAAGGATGGCAGGCAGGATGGAGATGCAATTCAAGGACACTAGGAGACTGATTACTGACAGTCTAAACAGTGATGATTGACAATTTTTGCAATACTGTTAACAGAAATATGATTGCTGACAACAATTGGCTAGATGGGGGCCTGGCTCACAGCAGGCTGCAAGGCAGGAGGAAAGTGCGTTTCATTGGCACCAGCAAACTGACAATTCAAATCACAGCAACTATTAACAAAAATTTTAATTTTTAATTATTAGAATACTGTCACAACAAATATGATTGGTGTAAATATTTTTTAAGTAGGCCTGGCACACAGGCTTGGAAGGCTGTAGAAAACTGAATTCAAAGGCACGAGCAAACTGAGGGTTAAGATCATCAACAATAAAGATTTTTTTAATTATAATTAGTAACTATACTGTGACAAAAAATTAGGATTGGTGTAAATAGTTGGCAAGACGGCCTGGCACAAAAGGATGGCAGGCAGGAGGGAGATGCAATTCAAGGACACTAGGAGACTGATTACTGACAGTCTAAACAGTAATGATTGACAATTTTTGCAATACTGTTAACAGAAATATGATTGCTGACAACAATTGGCTAGGTGGGGGCCTGGCTCACAGCAGGCTGCAAGGCAGGAGGAAAGTGCGTTTCATTGGCACCAGCAAACTGACGATTCAAATCACAGCAACTATTAACAAAATTTTAATTTTTAATTATTAGAATACTGTCACAACAAATATGATTGGTGTAAATATTTTTTAAGTAGGCCTGGCACACAGGCTTGGAAGGCTGTAGAAAACTGAATTCAAAGGCACAAGCAAACTGAGGGTTAAGATCATCAACAATAAAGATTTTTTTAATTATAATTAGTAACTATACTGTGACAAAAAATTAGGATTGGTGTAAATAGTTGGCAAGACGGCCTGGCACAAAAGGATGGCAGGCAGGAGGGAGATGCAATTCAAGGACACTAGGAGACTGATTACTGACAGTCTAAACAGTGATGATTGACAATTTTTGCAATACTGTTAACAGAAATATGATTGCTGACAATTGGCTAGGTGGGGGCCTGGCTCACAGCAGGCTGCAAGGCAGGAGGAAAGTGCGTTTCATTGGCACCAGCAAACTGACGATTCAAATCACAGCAACTATTAACAAAAATTTAAATTTTTAATTATTAGAATACTGTTACAACAAATATGATTGGTGTAAATATTTTTTAAGTAGGCCTGGCACACAGGCTTGGAAGGCTGTAGAAAACTGCAATTCAAAGGCACAAGCAAACTGAGGGTTAAGATCATCAACAATAAAGATTTTTTTAATTTTAATTAGTAACTATACTGTGACAAAAAAATTAGGATTGGTGTAAATAGTTGGCAAGACGGCCTGGCACAAAAGGATGGCAGGCAGGAGGGAGATGCAATTCAAGGACACTAGGAGACTGATTACTGACAGTCTAAACAGTGATGATTGACAATTTTTGCAATACTGTTAACAGAAATATGATTGCTGACAACAATTGGCTAGGTGGGGGCCTGGCTCACAGCAGGCTGCAAGGCAGGAGGAAAGTGAGTTTCAATGGCACCAGCAAACTGACGATTCAAATCACAGCAACTATTACCAAAAATTTTAATTTTTAATTATTAGAATACTGTCACAACAAATATGATTGGTGTAAATATTTTTGAAGTAGGCCTGGCACACAGGCTTGGAAGGCTGTAGAAAACTGCAATGCAAAGGCACGAGCAAACTGAGGGTTAAGATCATCAACAATAAAGATTTTTTTAATTTTAATTAGTTACTATACTGTGACAAAAAATTAGGATTGGTGTAAATAGTTGGCAAGACGGCCTGGCACAAAAGGATGGCAGGCAGGAGGGAGATGCAATTCAAGGACACTAGGAGACTGATTACTGACAGTCTAAACAGTGATGATTGACAATTTTTGCAATACTGTAAACAGAAATATGATTGCTGACAACAATTGGCTAGGTGGGGGCCTGGCTCACAGCAGGCTGCAAGGCAGGAGGAAAGTGCGTTTCAATGGCACCAGCAAACTGACGATTCAAATCACAGCAACTATTACCAAAAAATTTAATTTTTAATTATTAGAATACTGTCACAACAAATATGATTGGTGTAAATATTTTTTAAGTAGGCCTGGCACACAGGCTTGGAAGGCTGTAGAAAACTGCAATTCAAAGGCACGAGCAAACTGAGGGTTAAGATCATCAACAATAAAGATTTTTTTAATTATAATTAGTAACTATACTGTGACAAAAAATTAGGATTGGTGTAAATAGTTGGCAAGACGGCCTGGCACAAAAGGATGGCAGGCAGGAGGGAGATGCAATTCAAGGACACTAGGAGACTGATTACTGACAGTCTAAACAGTGATGATTGACAATTTTTGAAATACTGTTAACAGAAATATGATTGCTGACAACAATTGGCTAGGTGGGGGCCTGGCTCACAGCAGGCTGCAAGGCAGGAGGAAAGTGCGTTTCATTGGCACCAGCAAACTGATGATTCAAATCACAGCAACTATTAACAAAAATTTTAATTTTTAATTATTAGAATACTGTCACAACAAATATGATTGGTGTAAATATTTTTTAAGTAGGCCTGGCACACAGGCTTGGAAGGCTGTAGAAAACTGCAATTCAAAGGCACGAGCAAACTGAGGGTTAAGATCATCAACAATAAAGATTTTTTTAATTTTAATTAGTAACTCTACTGTGACAAAAAATTAGGATTGGTGTAAATAGTTGGCAAGACGGCCTGGCACAAAAGGATGGCAGGCAGGAGGGAGATGCAATTCAAGGACACTAGGAGACTGATTACTGACAGTCTAAACAGTGATGATTGACAATTTTTGCAATACTGTTAACAGAAATATGATTGCTGACAACAATTGGCTAGGTGGGGGCCTGGCTCACAGCAGGCTGCAAGGCAGGAGGAAAGTGCGTTTCAATGGCACCAGCAAACTGACGATTCAAATCACAGCAACTATTACCAAAAATTTTAATTTTTAATTATTAGAATACTGTCACAACAAATATGATTGGTGTAAATATTTTTGAAGTAGGCCTGGCACACAGGCTTGGAAGGCTGTAGAAAAGTGCAATTCAAAGGCACGAGCAAACTGAGGGTTAAGATCAACACTAAAAAATGTTTTTATTTAAATTAATAACTATACTGTCTGACTGTGACAACAATTATGATTGGTGTAAATAGTTGGCTAGACGGCCTGGCACAAAAGGCTGGCAGTGGCAGGCAGGAGGTAAATGAAATTCAATGCCCCTAGGAGACTGAATATTTGCAGTCCAAAAAATTATGTTTTTTTTTTTTTTTATTACTGTTACAAGAATTGTGATTGGTGCCACTAATTGGCTACTTGGGCCTGGCAGACAGGCTGGCAGATATGAGTCGTGGATGGTAGGTAGGGCAGTAATTTAACACAGTATGCTGTGTAAGTGACAAAAACACAGGACTGATAGAAAATTAAGTTACATTACACTAGCAAAATATTTTAAAATTTTAGATTTTAATATTAAAATTATGTTAAGAAGTGCAATGCACATATGACTCTATGAGTGGTCGCACTGGCTGGCTGCTACGTAGGGCAGCAATTATAGCAACAGTATGCTGTGTAAGTCAGATAGACAGTTAGACACAGGCCTGATAGAAAATACAATTAGATTACACTAGCATAATGATTTAAAGACTTTTTTTGGAAATTTTAAGAAAAAGGTTAAGCACATACATATGAGTCGTGGCTGATAGCCTTGGAAGGGCAGCTATTAAAAACAGTAGGCTATGTATGTTGGATACACACACGCCTGATAGAAAATACTATTAGATTACACTAGAAAAATGATTGAAATTATTTTTTGGGGGGGGGATTAAAAAAAGGTTAAACACATATGAGTCGTGGCTCATAGACTAGGGAGGGCAGCAAGTAAACACAGTAGGCTCTCTATGTCAGCAAAACACACAGGCCGGATAGAATATTAGATTTGATTACACTAGCAAACAAATTTAAACTTTTTTTTTTTTTTATATTAAAATTAAGGTGAAAGAAAAATAGATATGAGTGCTGGGTGGCTGCCTGGCACGGACCAATTAACCAAAAGACTGAAAAAAAAAGAGGTATATTAATGCTGAGTGAGCCTGACAGACACAGGCATGATAGTAAATGTAATTAGATTACACTAGAAAAATATTTTTTTGTGTTTTTAAAATTAAAATAATGTTATAAACGGATATTAACACTGCTGGCTGCTGGCTGGCACAGAGCAATGAACCAGAGTATATGCTGTGTGACACTGGCCTGATAGAAAATGAAAAAAAATTACACTAGAAAAATAATTATATTTTTGGGTTAGTTAAATTTAAACTAATGTTGTTAGGGAGATATCAGTGGTGGCAGTAGTCACAGCATATGCTGTGAGCCTTAAACACACAGCTGAAAGCCAGGCAAATGCTAATAAAAAAAAAACAAACAAACAAAAAAAACGGCACGAAATATAGCCCTAAAAAGGGCTTTTTGGGGTGCTGTGCTTGCAGCAGAGATGAGTGGAGTCCTTCTGGACTGTAAATACACTAGCCTAGCTATGTTTTTCCTATTAATGTCAGGAGCAAAAACACAACACGTCCTCATTAAAAAAGCAAGGTCGTTATGAGTCTAAAATGGCGGATTCCGAGTAGCTGGGAGTGTCTGTGAGGGAGTGTCTGATGTTGATTGGCTCTAATGTGTCAGGCGGCTGTGACATAAAGGGTCAAAGTTTCCACAATGATGACACATAGGGGCGGATCGAACATCGCCATGTGTTCGCCCACAAACGCGAACGCGAACAACCTATGTTCGCTGTGAACCGTTCGCGGGCGAACAGTTCGGGACATCACTATAGGTAGACTGCATTGTGGGGGGATGGTGGATTAGGGGTTAATAAAAATAAAAAGTGGTTTATACATTTCATTGTTAGTTGCGATGTGGGGGGATGGCAGTTTAGTGGTTAATACATTTTATTGTTATTTGCGATGTGGGGGGATGGCGGTTTAGTGGTTAATAAATTTTTTATTAGTTGCAATGTGGGGGAATGGCGGATAGAGGTTTTTTTTATGTGTCTGGTTTATTTTTGTCAGGCGGGTTAGATACAATGGGAAATAGGTCTCATTAAGCTCCTTTTTCCTATTTTACACCTAGTTGAGTTGGGTGTAATTTGTCCCAATGTATTTGACAGTCTCCGACAGTTTAGTGGTTAATACATTTTATTGTTATTTGCGATGTGGGGGGATGGCGGTTTAGTGGTTAATAAATTTTTTATTAGTTGCAATGTGGGGGAATGGCGGATAGAGGTTTTTTTTATGTGTCTGGTTTATTTTTGTCAGGCGGGTTAGATACAATGGGAAATAGGTCTCATTAAGCTCCTTTTTCCTATTTTACACCTAGTTGAGTTGGGTGTAATTTGTCCCAATGTATTTGACAGTCTCCGACAGTGTATTAACGGTTTGTGCTGTCATTAAAAACCTGGTATTATTGGAGTGGTAGCGTCTATGAAGAGCTCTGCTAGTGACAAGTGGCTAAAGTCAAAATTTAACTCTAAAAACTAATGGAAAGTGAATTATCCTGTGTCTGAGGGGTTAGGACTCATCCAGAGGATCATTTTAACACCAGGAATCCATGTATCCCTGAACCGGAGGAACTAATACAGCCTAACAAACGGATCCTGTGTTACATCATAGCCGGCTCAGCACTAACACCTCCGAAGGGTTCGGTGCCCCGCTCCGGAGTCTCTGTTAACACAGATTAGTTTGTTTCTAAAGACTCTTGAGGTCTGAAGCCGACTTACCAACATACAAGTATCCCACGGACCTTCCGCTTCGGCACCCACATAACCGGGGGGTCTCTCCCACAGGGTTTGAGTTGTCTCCTCACGCTTACCAGGGCAAGCTTGCAGTGGTGCCATAACTTGGAGTGGCATGAACGGCCACCATATTGGGCCTTAACCCCAGTGCACAATGCACGGAACAATCTGCCCAGCACCTGGACGTCAGACAGTTTTTGTCGATTCCCCCCTAAACTGTGGGATTACAGATACTGAGCTCCGGGAAGTATCTCAGGGTGACCCTGCACCAAACTAGACAGCTGAGGTAGTGGCTGGGAAGCCCACAAGACTGATCATAGCCGACATCGACCAACCTGGTAAGAGACCTCCCCTCACCCTTACTGAAACTTCGGGAGTCAGCTATACCTCACCGGTGGGTAGCCTGTTACCGAGTCACACTGGGCAGGGAAACACCCCACCTACTACTAGCCCTTAGCCCTCTTACACATATACCTACATAACTCACTTGAGACTTGTGAGAGAGCCCCTGTGGGCTGAACCCCCTAGAGACGTTAGAGGATTAAAAAGAATTGAGAGGAGGGGAGTCAGGGAATAAACTAAAATAAATACCAACATAGGAGACAGGGAAGATCAATCAAGCTGGATGCAGCGGATGCCTTTCTCTCACCACTATACTACTGAGGCCCACTACAGAGACACCTCCCCCAGAGATTGCCAATATCAATATAGGAGATCCCTTTCTGTCTTGGGCTCCAGCCACGGAGAAAGGCCCTCCATTAGCCCACTCTCCCCCATTTCCCACCTGGACCACAGGTGGGTCATACCCCAGATCCCCTACCCAGCTTCGTCAATAGGAGACACTCCCTTGGCCTAATACCACAAATCTGGAGCAACTATATCCTACAGCTACCAGCTGCAGCGGCCTTCTCACCTGTACACTATGCTAGGTTAGAGTGACACTGCATGGAAGGGCCTACATAGTTTAACGAGTGATGCTGCTCTCGGATCCATAGAGGGTGCCATCTACACAGGTTTGCCTGCTTGAGGCCAAAAGCAACCACAACATTACCCCCACGCAGATAATAGAAAGGAGGCTCTTAGGTGATCACCTGTTTAACCTAGTCGACACCGCAGCCAGACCTCAACTTGTCTGCCCAGGATATACCCAGAGGGCCTAGAGAGAACCATGTCTCAGAGTCAGAGAAGAAAATCCAAGCCACATAACTCCCCTAAAAAGACTGTGCTGGACCACTTTCATTCGATCCCAGCGGTCCAACAGGAGGCTTCAGATGAGGACCTCTCGGATTGTAATACCCATTATGAAGCTCTCCTAGGACCTGCCCTTGGTAATACCCACAACAATAATAGACCTCCCGCTGGTGATTCTGAAACCCTAATTGATACCATTAAATCTTTACTGGCGGGACACCACGATTCTATGACTAAGAAGTTTGACAAGTCCCATGCTGATTTGAAGAGGGATATTGCTTCCATTGGGGAGAGGACCGACGCCCTTGAACGGAAACAGGAGGACCTTCTTATTCACCACACTAACCTCCTTTCCTACTCGGAAAACCTAGCTACTCAGATATCCTCATTAGAGGCCAAACTCGCTGACCTAGAAGATAGGTCTAGGAGGAATAACCTACGGATAAGGGGTGTACCAGAGTCGGTCTCTCCTCAGGACCTAGACAACTACCTAAAAGAACTCTTCAAGGAAATGGTTCCAGAGGCTAAAGACTCTGATCTACTGATGGATAGAGCTCATAGAGTGGCTCGCCCTCGCTCTCTTTTTATAGATAAACCGAGAGATGTAGTCACAAGGCTCCATTACTTTACCTTCAAGAACCAGTTCATAAACATAGACCTAAAGTCTAAGGCACTGCTGGAAAAGTTTGAGCAGATCCAGATCTTTCCAGATTTATCGTCTCACACATTGTTCCTGAGAAGGACCTTTGCAGACTTCACCAAAATCCTCAGAGCTAACGGCATCAGATACAGATGGGGATTTCCTGTAAAACTACTCATCACCAAAGACGGACACCTGTACACGATATCAACACCTGATGAGGCTCGACGTTTGCTGCAAAGATGGGGACTCCTTGCTACAGATGAAAGGGATTTGGAGACTTCCTCTTCTAGGCTACTTCCACTGAGAGCAGGTGCACTGGAGTGGACACCCTTACCAAAGAGAGCAAACTAACCTCTTAGACGGCAGGCCCCCTCTCACAAAGATCCTCCCTGAGGAGAGACCCTTTTCCTGTTCATTTTAGTCCCTTTATTCACTGCCTGGTGACTTGCTGAGTCACAAGCTACAGGGAGTGCAGAATTATTAGGCAAATTAGTTTTTTGACCACATCATCCTCTTTATGCATGTTGTCTTACTCCAAGCTGTATAGGCTCGAAAGCCTACTACCAATTAAGCATATTAGGTGATGTGCATCTCTGTAATGAGAAGGGGTGTGGTCTAATGACATCAACACCCTATATCAGGTGTGCATAATTATTAGGCAACTTCCTTTCCTTTGGCAAAATGGGTCAAAAGAAGGACTTGACAGGCTCAGAAAAGTCAAAAATAGTGAGATATCTTGCAGAGGGATGCAGCACTCTTAAAATTGCAAAGCTTCTGAAGCGTGATCATCGAACAATCAAGCGTTTCATTCAAAATAGTCAACAGGGTCGCAAGAAGCGTGTGGAAAAACCAAGGCGCAAAATAACTGCCCATGAACTGAGAAAAATCAAGCGTGCAGCTGCCAAGATGCCACTTGCCACCAGTTTGGCTATATTTCAGAGCTGCAACATCACTGGAGTGCCCAAAAGCACAAGGTGTGCAATACTCAGAGACATGGCCAAGGTAAGAAAGGCTGAAAGACGACCACCACTGAACAAGACACACAAGCTGAAGCGTCAAGACTGGGCCAACAAATATCTCAAGACTGATTTTTCTAAGGTTTTATGGACTGATGAAATGAGAGTGAGTCTTGATGGGCCAGATGGATGGGCCCGTGGCTGGATTAGTAAAGGGCAGAGAGCTCCAGTCTGACTCAGACGCCAGCAAGGTGGAGGTGGAGTACTGGTTTGGGCTGGTATCATCGAAGATGAGCTTGTGGGGCCTTTTCGGGTTGAGGATGGAGTCAAGCTCAACTCCCAGTCCTACTGCCAGTTTCTGGAAGACACCTTCTTCAAGCAGTGGTACAGGAAGAAGTCTGCATCCTTCAAGAAAAACATGATTTTCTTGCAGGACAATGCTCCATCACATGCGTCCAAGTACTCCACAGCGTGGCTGGCAAGAAAGGGTATAAAAGAAGAAAATCTAATGACATGGCCTCCTTGTTCACCTGATCTGAACCCCATTGAGAACCTGTGGTCCATCATCAAATGTGAGATTTACAAGGAGGGAAAACAGTACACCTCTCTGAACAGTGTCTGGGAGGCTGTGGTTGCTGCTGCACGCAATGTTGATGGTGAACAGATCAAAACACTGACAGAATCCATGGATGGCAGGCTTTTGAGTGTCCTTGCAAAGAAATGTGGCTATATTGGTCACTGATTTGTTTTTGTTTTGTTTTTGAATGTCAGAAATGTATATTTGTGAATGTTGAGATGTTATATTGGTTTCACTGGTAAAAATAAATAATTGAAATGGGTATATATTTGTTTTTTGTTAAGTTGCCTAATAATTATGCACAGTAATAGTCACCTGCACACACAGATACTACTTCCAAACTATTCAGCTTTGATATTAATGAGTTTTTTGGGTTAATTGAGAACATGGTTGTTGTTCAATAATAAAATTAATCCTCAAAAATACAACTTGCCTAATAATTCTGCACTCCCTGTAGATAAGAAAATACCCAAGTTAATATCCTTTGCAAATTTATTTCTGTAGGTGTCCAAGTTACCCTGTTGACACTAGGATGTTCGTTAATGTATACTTTATCTTCCAGGTTCCTACTTTGACTGTTATTTGATTCATTAACTATTTACTGTCTAGTACTAGGAGTCCGTCAACCCCTTTATTCCCGTAGGTTTAAATCTCATGTTATGAGGATAGGCTCTGGACTCTTAGTGAGGGGTCCCCCAGTTCACCAAGTTCTATACTCCTACCCAGGTTTATGTATTGAAAACTTTCTAAACTGTATCTCATTTAATGATTATTGATATATTTGCACTAATACTTTTATTTTCATTTAACCTTGGTCGTTGGAGTCTGGCTGGTGGAGGCCCGACTTGGGCAGCCTTGGGGACCCATTGATGTTCCCCACCAGTTAATGTTTGAACAGAGGACTGCTGGCTTACCTCCAATGACTGAGCATCAGGCCACGGGGATATACCCCGTGTTCTGAGGTGAAGCTCTAGACTCCGTGTAAAGAGACCTCCTAGTTTTCCAGTTAATATTGTAGTTTTCATAGAGAGCCCCTAGATTCCTAAGAGTGAGATAGACCCATAGTGTAAATCTTTATTTGTAGGCCCTTGCTTTGCTTCCCACCTATCTAGTAAGTATGAGTATGTGTACTTACTTTTGTGCTACCCTGGGATTCCAAAAGTGGAATTCCCAGGGTGACCATGAACAGTGCTTTTATGCGCTAATCTATACTCAAACTCTGACAATGATTGTGAACTATGCAGCATTTTCTCACTTTCTCTCTTCACTCCCTTTCTCCTCCCCTTCTCTTCTATTACCTCCCTTCCCTCCCATCCCTGCAGGTTGGATATTTCGATACATAATGTGTTCTCCACTAGGTTAGTCTATGCCAGAAGTGACAGTATCTACCCTAAATGTTAAAGGACTCAATACGCCCATGAAGCGAAGCTTGCTGGTAAGATACCTGAAAAGACATAGGTCAAAGATAGCATACAAACAGGAGACACACTGGACAGAATCACCTACACATCAGATTAAGTCAACCTTATACTCCACTTGCAAAACAGCTTCCTACTCTAAAAAGAAGAGAGGCGTTGCTATTCTTATAAGAAATGACGTTAAATACTCACCCATTTTTATTGATAAAGACACAGAGGGCAGGTACATAATTATAGTATGCTATCTAGATGACAAATTATATATGTTAGTTAATTTGTATGCTCCAAATACCAGACAGACATCATTCCTTAAAAGTTTACTAGCGAATGTTAATCTGGTCAAAAGGGGATCCTTACTTGTGGGAGGTGACTTTAACTCTGTTTGGGATCCCATGATAGATAGACGATCCTCTAATAAGCAGGAATTAGATTCGAAGGTCTCACTCCCTTCCAAGAGATTCTGTAATCTTTTGATGGAATATAATCTCTTTGATTCATGGCGCTGCCTGCACACGTCTGAAAAAGATTATACCTTCTACTCCAAGGCACACCACACTTACTTCCGGTTAGACTATATGTTTGCTGACTCCTGGACCCTTGACAGAACAGGGGGGACGGGGACGAAAATCGTGGCCTGTCCTTGGTCGGATCATGACATGGTTACTATCACACTCAACTCACTACACATGGTTGGCCCTAGGAGAGCGTGGAGGCTAGCAGACCACCTAATTAAAAACCATGGATCCATGATAAAACAATAAAAACAGTTAAAACAATACAAACAAATCGTTTCACAATAGGGTATACAAACAGTTCTGTTTGAAACTTCAAACGTTGGATGGTAGTGACATAAAGCATATGTTAAAATGCTAGTTCTGAAATACTACTAAATTACTAAAATACTAATACTGGCATAAATCAAATGTGCCCAAAAAGTAATTATGTGTGGACAATGACAGTGATGTGTCAATAGAGCAAAAAATCAAGAATAGCGTTTAAAAATATTAATTAGTAAAATATAAACAAATAATAACAACGTGAGTCCTATGAGTGTGCAAAATAAAACAAATAAAACAAGTAATGACAACAACGTGGGTCCTTGGAGTGTATAAAAAACGCAATGAGTGCACAAACAAATGTCTCAAAAAATGTGTCAAAAAGTATCCAAAAAAACAAACAAATTGGAAAAGTGGATTTGTTTGTATTGTTTTAACTGTTTTTATTGTTTTATCATGGATCCATGACTTTTAGTATTGTATAAACATGTATGATTTTTTAGCATTATATGATTTTAGTATTGTATAACCTGTGTGAATTTATTGTTAATTAAATATCTATCTCTGCCTATTTGGCGCTCCTTGAATCCACTTCCACTACACCTAATCAAAAAACCCTGGACGCAACAGACAGCAACGGACTTGCAAGACTTTTTCAAGTTAAACGACAATGGACAGACCTCAGACGCTACTTTGTGGGTGACTATGAAGACATTGATGAGGGGGACCTTTTTAAAAATAGAGGCGCAACTAAGACGAGACAGAGGGGCTACTCTAGCACAATTGTTTGGGGTCTTGAGGACCCTTGAATGGGAAAATAAACTCCATCCTGACCCCTCATTGGCCTCCCGTATAGGACAATTACGTACGGAAATTACGGCCAAAGAGACTAAGCGGGTCCAAGAAATTGTTCTATTATCAGGGTAACAGGGTTGATCTGACCCCTTTACCCTCTCTGAAATCAAACAGGCTATCAGATCACTTAAGATACATAAGGCCCCTGGCCCTGATGGGTTCACCCCCCTCTTCTTTAAAACGTATGCAGGTATTCTTATTCCCGATCTGGGGAGACTATTTGCAGAGGCCACTAAGACAGGGTCCCTGCCTGAGGAGTTTTTAGAAGCCTCTATACTGACAATCCCAAAGGAGGGTAAGGATCCCTCCCTATGCCAAAGCTACCAACCTATCTCACTCATTAACTTGGATGTTAAAGACTATGCCAAGATCCTGGCCAATAGGCTTAGCTCCCTACTCCCCAGTGTGATCCATAGAGACCAGGTGGGTTTAGTCACTAGCCGGCAGGGCACAGATAGCACACAATGGTTATAAAACATATTCTCAGAGGTTGATAGTTCCCGGAGACCCCTGCTCACCCTGTCTTTCGATGCTGAAAAGGTGTTTGACAGGGTGCACTGGGAAAAAAACGGCATCCAACAGGGATGCCCGCTCTCCCCTCTCCTCTTTGTGCTAGCTATAGAACAGTTGGCAGCCACCATTCGGGCACATAAAGGAATTAGGGGTATATACATACAGGGAACCTTACAGAAACTAAGCATGTTTGCAGATGACCTGAAAGTTTTCCTGACTGACCCAGGACGTTCACTCCCCAACCTCCTAAAACTCTTCGACCTCTTTGGACGACTCTCTTTTTACAAGCTGAATGTGACTAAGACGGAAGCTTACCCATTGCATCTTCTGAGGACACAATTACAAGCCTTACAGGCTAAGTATAAACTTAACTGGAATCATAATGGGATCAATCACTTAGGTGTTTTCCTCTCTCATGACTTCAAGAAGGTAGTTGAGACCAACCATGACCACTTCTTACAGACCCTCAAACAGACGATTATACTCCCCAGATACAAGGAGATATCTTGGATGGGTAGAATTTCTGCATTTAAAATGATGCTCCTGCCGAAACTCGCATACCTCTTCAGGTGCCTCCCACTTAAAATCCCAAATGCGTATCTTGATACATATCAATCCATTTTGAATAAATATGTATGGTCAAACTCTCGCCCCCGTATAGCAGGTAGAATACTACACACCCCAATCAACAAAGAAGGATTGAGTCTCCCCAATCTCAAATTATACTACGAGGCAGCCATGCTCACCCACATCTCAGGGTGGGCCCTTGTAGGGAACCACCCAGATGGTATGACATAGAACAAGCCTCACTCCCCCATGATACCCTCCTTTCTGATCTAATATGGATACCCCAACATTGTGAGACCCCCCCTCTAACGTAATCATTAAACACTGCCTACCTATGTGGCACAAATTGCGCCACTCTGCGAAGGTTGCCCCGCACCCCTGCCCGATTCACAGTATACAGGGTCTCCTTAAAGGCCTCCCTGACTCCAACGCCACGGGTTGGGCCGCCCTAAATGTCAATACAATGCAAAAATTATATGTCGGGAATACTTGGGCCTCCTACCCGGAATTACTTGCGCAGTACGCAGTCCCACAGAAAATGCACTTTGAAGTGCTATGTTTTAGATCACTGCTACACAACTGGAATTTTTTAAAACTTCACCACGCATTAACATGCCGTGGGAGTCACACTGGAACCAGGGGTTACAGAGACATAAGCCGCTTATGACACATTACCAATGCCTTCTACATTGCCCTACATTACAAAAAACACACAATATCTTGGCATGGGAGAGAGACCTAGATAGAGTACTGGATGCGGAGATATGGATGAGAGCCATTACTGACACCAAGAAAGCGATCCCCTGTGTTACTCTTTTTGAGTTATACTATAAATTGCTCACAAGATGGCATTGGGTCCCAAGAAGACTTCATAAAATGTCACCCACCGCCCCAAATAGGTGTTGGAGGGGATGTGGTCAAAAAGGAGATGACATCCACATCTGGTGGAGGTGTCCGGAAATATGTAAGCTGTGGTCTAAAGTTTTCACCATATTTCGACACCTTTGCCTGCCTACCAACAAGGGCCCCGAAACTTACTTACTTCACTTTGATTTCCCTAAACTCCCTAAACCCCGTAAACATCTCTTAATTTATCTTTTGATGTCTACCAAATTAGCTATCGCACGATACTGGAAGCAACAGAGAGCCCCTTCTATAGATAAGGTCATAGAGATCATCTCAAACATCCAGACGATGGAGGAGGCCATATACCTCAATAGAGGTATAATAGACCTTCATATAGCCTCTTGGTACCCATGGGACGAGCTTCCGCAAGATGTGACCATTAGATCTTAACCACAAATATCCACCTGCCACCCCTCTACTCCCTCTTTCCCTCTTCTTACCCCTCCCCTTTATCCTCCCTCTCTCTCTCTCTCTCTCTCTCTCTCTCTCTCTTTTTGGCTTTTTTTGCTATTGATGATGTTATGATGCAAGATACCCCTTATAGACGTCTCGTGCTAAACTATTTTGTGCAGCACAATAATACCCCATTGCAACATAGTATGTATGGTGCTATATACTTCAGTGCCATTTTGTAAAAGTTTTTTTCCCATTGTTTCCTTTTGAGGTTTAAAAGTGTTGCAGATCCTTCTGGGAGGTGAAGCGAGAGTTCCTATGTAAGATGTTATTCAACCAGCATGTCTGCCTACTATGTAAAATGGAAAGAAATACCTATGTACATTTTACCTTTGTAACATTGTTTAATAAAACCTCAATGAAAATAAAAAAAATAAAAAAAAACAACCTGGTATTATTTATAGATTAGCGGCTTCTGATACTTTGTATGGGACATGAAAATGTTTTCGGCAGCCAAAATTAAGGTATAATGGGCCGTTGGAAGCAGTCGGTGAACGATATTGCTTCCGTCAACATATTTATCGTTTTGCGAGCACACGCAAAACTAATTACGGCTCAATGGAAGTGAGCCCATAGTCAGAACATGTCTTAGGGGCATATTTATCAAGCTCTGCATGGAGCTTGATGCCCCGTGTTTCCGGCAAGCCTTTATAAGACCGCTGCTCAATAACCTGTCCACCTGCTCTGAGGTGGTGGACAGAAATCAACCCGATCGAATACGATCGGGTTGATTGACATCCCCTGCTAGCAGCCAATTGGCCGCGAATCTGCAGGGGGTGGTATTGCACCAGCAGTTCACAAGAACTGCTGGTGCAATGATAAAGCTGACAGTGAATGCTGTCAGCATTTATCCATGTGCAGCGGACATGATCCACTATATCAGATCATGTCCACTCGCACCATCATAAATAGGCCCCTGAGAGAGGAGTTGACGGATCATAAACAAGACCTTCACACATTAGGGTTTAGAGTGGAAGCCCTAGAAGACAATGGAGACATTGTACGTGAGGAACTCAATGCCATGCAGGACACAATTGATCAGAAATCAGAAGTAATTGAATCCTTCCAAGACAAGATGCAGGATCTGGAAAACAAAAGTAGGAGGAAAAATATCAGAATACGTGGAGTTCAAGAAGCGGTACTGCCAAAACATTTTCCAGTATACCTTCCATCACTTTTCCCTCACCTATTAGATGACCCTACAGCGACAAACATCCAATGGGTTAGTGCACATGGAGCCATAAGGCCAAAAAAACCCCAGACAGACCCTCCTAGAGACATCATTCTAAAATTAAAAAATTTATTGGAGAAAGAAAATGTAATGTCTGCATCTCGAAAGAAACAACCTGTCAGATTCAGGGGCGTGGTAATACAGTTCTACGCTGACCTCTCCACAAGAACACTGCAAAGGAGAAAAGAACTATAACATCTGACGGGGAATCCCACTACAGCTCTTGGTTATACATAATAACAAGAAAATAACCTGCCGAAATCCCACAATTCTGCGACCTACTGGGTATAGACCCACCAGAGGCTTTGTCATCCAACCCTACAAAGGAATCTGAAATAACAGAGACTTCCAAAGGGAGACAGAAGAGAACTTGGGACCTAGTGTCCTCTAAGAAAAAAGGGAAATCTCCCTCCACCTCCACCCACAATGATGGAACACCCAAAAAAGCATCTACCACGAAAAAACCTGCTCTACGAAAAGAGACTCTTCCTCAGATCCTGGGTCCCCTTAACAACTGGTATCCTTTTAACTTACTGAGCTAGACAGTTAAAAAGGACTTAAAGTCTTAAAAAGCATATCATTGTTGACTATATAGTAAGAAATATAATGAGAGGGCACGCTAACACTGCCTAGAGACAACATGTTATATATGCTTTACAGGAGACTACCTCTGTGGTAATTATGCAATTTTTCGTACTTTTATTGTTTACCTTTATTATATTGTTAGGGAAATTAAAAAAAAAGCCTCAAAGACTTAAAAAGTAGATTATTGTTGACTATATAGTTTGAGTATCAGTAATAAGAGAGAGAACAGAGGTATTGTGTGGCACACTTAGGGTGAGAGCCTAAATAATCATAATCAGGGTGAGCACAAAGGACAGGAGTGATTAAAATATAACTTTTATTTATAAAAAATAAAAATAGAGCTGTGGTGCGTTAAAATAGGGTATAGTTGTTATCCTCTAGTTGTCGACTAGAGAACTGAGAACGAGATTAGGGGAACATATAGGAAATATCCGTAATGCCAGAAGTGACTTTGAGAAAGGAAAGAAAATTACATCAGTAGCAAGACACTTTCTTGACAAACATGAAGGGAAACCTGATCTCAGATGTTGGATCTTACAAAGAGTAAGACCAGGAATTAGAGGGGGAATATTGAAATAATCCTTCTTAAAGAAGAAACAAAATGGATCTTCAGGCTCCAAACTAAAGCCAAAAAAGGACTCAACGAACAACTTACCTTTGGGCCCTTCCTTCATTAACTTATTTATAAGAGATATGATTAGGAGATATGAATCAACAATGTAACCCTATATATATAGGAACTTGGACACATATCAAGGCTCAGAATCTGATATCTAATAAGGACCTAATTGTTTGGCCAAGAGGAAATCCTATATATTTTATTAATTAATTACATAATTATGTATACATAAAAGACATAATCTACCCTTATTATGATTTTTTGAATATATATATTGGGTGGAACAAA
The DNA here is from genome assembly GCF_027579735.1 of Bombina bombina. Classification (NCBI taxonomy): domain Eukaryota; kingdom Metazoa; phylum Chordata; class Amphibia; order Anura; family Bombinatoridae; genus Bombina; species Bombina bombina. The sequence continues at coordinate 221,336,079 of NC_069505.1, read as the reverse complement.
AGGTTTTTCCTACCATATGCAGTGTTACATTTGATTCACTATATGAAGTATTAATATCTTTTATCCTATACACGTATGTCATTAATATAATTTATCCGGAAATGACATAACAAGTATATTTGAATATACGAAAGACCGGAACCTATCATCTCAGATGGAATCAATATGTGCCTCTGTATTTATATCCGGGCTTAAAGGATAAATGACTCGTCCAAAAACGTGTTTGAATACCATAAGTAACAATGATACGAAAAACATAATTTTGTTATAAGATCCATACATTGTAATCACTGATTGGGTATTATCACAGACATGTCCCCTGACTTCAGCGATCGCAATCTGATACTCTGATTACAGTATTCTGTAATGTGTCGGATATATTTGTTTACATTCTGTTTGTGTCCTAAACACGATTGGCTAACAACACCACACACCCTCCTCTTTTGCCGTCCAATTAGGAACACTCTGAAGTATACACAACCTGACCGCATCATAGACGTTTTGTGATTGGTAGTATGTGTCACGTGACCGGGATACACCCCCTCCCGGATTGGTTGGCTTTGGCTTAAAACAAGCAGCATGAAGGACGCTCGGCGCCTTTGATAAAGCAGTCGGCGAAAGGTGCGTCAGGCATTCGCACTGCTTCTCTTATTTAAATAGATATTTCAAAAATAGAAATTTTATTAATTGTTGGCCTTAATTGGCATTTTTGTTTAGCTTGTGGATCAGTTAGTTTACAGATCGATGCTCCGTATATTACATTATAAATGGAGATATAGTGGTCTTTAAATAGCAGTTAGTCTGATACTTGCACTGTCATATGTAACAGCGCTATCTTATTGCTAACCATATTACTACACTCTATGGGCAAATAGCTTGCACACTATTCGGTCCATCTCTCACCATCCATACGGGTTTACAAGCTCCTATAAAGGATATTCAATAAGTTTTTTTGGGAAATAGCTTTTTCCCCCTGCTCATAAGAGAAGCTAATGCTAAAAAAAAATTTTGTAATTAAAAGTGTGTTTCTCTATCTGTCACACTTTTTTAACCTGACTTTTCATGTTTTATACTTTGAATTATTAGATGACACTCTTTGTCATCCTAGGTATATTTCGTTATCCACTAATTATAAGCATAGCAACGTTTCCTAATTAAAGACCTATACCAGATTATCTATAGTATTAATAATATGTCTGATAGCGTAATGTGTATACGGAAATAGTCAATTAAAGACATTTCAATGTAATCCAGTTGAATAATTACACACAGGAGGGCATACACTACTTATTGAATCGAACGTTGTGTAATGAATACATTGTAAATAGCAACTATACCCTATTTTAACGCACCACAGTTCTATTTTTATTTTTTATAAATAAAAGTTATATTTTAATCACTCCTGTCCTTTGTGCTCACCCTGATTATGATTATTTAGGTTCTCACCCTAAGTATGCCACACAATACCTCTGTTCTCTCTCTTATTACTGATAAGAGTAACCGGTATCCAGGCACTGCCCTCCAGGGATACATAGGCTTACCCTGCAGGGATATTTTGTGAGTCCTAATCTGTTCCCCCCTCTAACTCCCCTCTTTAAGGGGAGATACCATTCAAAACTATATATTTTGATATATAATGTGAATGCCTGCTAACACAGCCTTGAAACAACATATTATGCATGTTTGACAGGAGATTATCTCAGTGGTAATTATTATACAATTTCTAGTACGGTTACCGCTTTACCTTTATTGTACTGCTAGGCGACTTTTATTATTCTAAATATTGCACATTAACAGGTTATGGTCCATTAATGTTTCCCCTTACCTTAAACTTCAATATTAAACTCATGATTAGAAGTTATTCTAGGTTATCTTTCACCAGGATCAGTGATGATAACCGATCCAGTTTTGTTCACTTTGTTTGTGTTATATTTGTTTATGCTACATTAATTTATATGTACAAAAACTCTCAGCAAATTTATTGCAGCAAAACCAAACTTATCAGGTGATTTCTGAACAGAAAAGGGCCACCACTAACTATCCCTTTAATTATCCTATTAAATGGCACACAACATTAATATTATCTCGTAAAAGGGCTTAACTCACCCCATAAACGCTCAATGGCCATGCTCAACTTGTATAAATGACAGGTACATATTATCTTTTTACAGTAGGCCCACTTCCAGAAAAACAGAGAACCCAAATATCTATGGCCCCACATTAATCATCACTTCCACAACTCATACTCTTCAAAGACAAGAGGAGTTATTTTTCTAATTAAAAAACAATATGGCCTTTCAACATATCTAAACATCTAAAGGCAAAGAGTTGTGATTTATAGGCATTTTGGGTCTATTATACGGTATACCCATTACTCTAATCAATATATATGCTCCTAACACCAAACATATACCCTTTTACCACATAATGTTTAAAAAAATGGTGGCTATTTCGAAAGGCATTACATATTGGGTGAAGATTTAAATTTTACATTACAGCCCTTGAAAGATAGCTCAAACCCACACATCCGAGTGTCCCAAAAAACTGCACATATCCTTTGGAAACAGCTACGATACCACAATCTATTTGACACATGGTGATACTTTAATGAGGACAGCCAGGACTATACCTTCTTTTCTTCCCCTGCTAAGACATATAGTCGACTTGACTATATATTTACTTATCAAGCAGGACTCACACATTTCTCAAGGTCAATAATAAAACCAACAGCATGGTCAGACAACTCTGCTATGCTAGTGACATTAAAATGGCCACACACTAATTCCAAAGAGTTCCTATGGAAACTAATGATTGCCTATCAAACTTAAAGAAACCCTTTCCTCTACTCTCAGATAATTCTTTAACGTCAACTTCACTCCAGATATCAATACGTTCACCCTTTGGGAAACACATAAATGCTACATGAGAGGAGCACTTATAAAACATAAAGCAAAGATTAAGAAGATAGAACGACAACACTATTTAAACCTCTCAAAACAACTTTCAGACCAAGAAAATAAATACAAAAAGAGCCAGCTTGACCCAGACATATTAAACTAAACGCCATTAGAAATAAGCCTAAAGAAATGCTAGCCTAAGAAACCCATGTCCTGACATCTAAATGCCAACAGAGATTCTTTTATGAAGGGAATAAAGTGGTAAATTTTTTGCAAGGGTATTAAAGACAAAAAAGTTGAAATCATGTGTCCAAGAACTGCTCACTCCCCAAAAGTGAAAAGTATTCACTACACCATTCCATAAATATTATTCAGACCTCTAAAATCTCCACAAAAATAATGATCACCCATTTGACGACATACATCTAAATTCCTACATACAACAAACTAATCTACCCACCCTCACAAAAGAACAAAAAGAGACTTTTGAAAACCCTATAACCCTTTCAGATCTAACACAGGCAATAAATGTCAGGAAAAGCGCAGGGCCGGATGGCTTCACAATTAATATTATCAAACTTTTAAGGAAATATTGACCCCTTATATCCTAAAACTTTTTAACAAAGTAGGATAAAACTCTCCATTCCCTAAAAACATGGTGGAAGCACATATCACAGTACTCCCCAAACTTGGCAAACCACCTAACACCCCATCTAACTTTAGACCCATATCTCTACTAAAGGAAGATATCAAATTCTATGCAAAAATCTTAGCACACCAAATTAAAAAAATACTCCCCGAGTTAATCCACACCAACCAAGCAGACTTCACACCTCAATGTGAAGCCAGAGACAATACCACCAAAATCATTAATATTTTAGATTATTTCACCGATAGGAATATACCGGCCATCTTTTTATCTATGGACACTGAAAAAGCCTTTGATAGGCTCAATTGGAGATTTCTAAAAACTACCTTACAAAATTTCGGATTTGGAACCCCTTTATAGAAAAAAATATTTGCTCTATACCAATGGCCACAGCTAGAATTAAATTAAACGATTCTCTTTCACCACACATAAATATAATGAATGGCACATAACAGGGTTGCCCCCTTTCCCCGATACTGTTTGTACTGGCTATGGAAGTACTTGCTACTAAAATACGCCAGAATTTGGAAATTACAGGTATCACCATCAATAATATTCATTACAAAATGGCATTGTACGTGGATGACATTTTCCTTACACTCATTTTTCCTATAACATCATTTACTTCCCTTATGTCAGAATTTTCAAGATATAGCAAAATGTCTTACTTCAAAATCATTACTACTGAATCAGAATTCATAAGCTTAAATAATTCTGCTACAGTAATTCAACAAATACAACAAAAATGTCTTTATAAACACAACCCTATGTCCATAAAATACCTTGGAATACAAATCGCAGAAACCAGATCTCAGTTATTCTCCTTAAATTACCCACCTTTATTAAGAAACATAAGACAAGACCTACAGAACGGGGAACAGAAAAATAGATCCTGGCTAGAACGCATAAATTCTATAAAAATGATAATTCTACCATGAATACTATATATCTTACAGGCTCTGCCTATCATGCTGCTCGACAACTATTTACAAGATCTACAAAAAAGCATAAATACTTATATCTGGTCAAATCAATGACAAGAGTATCTATGAAAACCATGTATATGACAAAAAATAAAGGTGGACTCAGCGTCCCAAATCTAGAAAATTACAGATCAGCCTCCCATTTAGTCAGGATCATAAACTGGTGCCAACATGAAAAGGACAAGGAATGGATATTTCTAGAGTGATCCTTAGCTAACCCTGTACACTTTTTGTTGGCCTAACACCACATGACAGAAAACTACACACACTATTTCCTCATTAACTAATGAAAAACTCAAAGTCTAGAAAAGGCTGATTAAGCAAACTCCTACTATATCCACAATACCATCCACATTAACCTCAATAATAAATAACCCTATATTTTTCACCAAACAAACTCCAAACTCGGAACAACTGAGTACTATTCCTTCATTACTTCCATATCACACTGTCCTAGATAATAGGAAAATATGCTCAAAGAGTGATTTACTTGAGATGGGCATAGAACATTTTAATCCGTGGTACAAATATCTCCAATTAAACTACCTCATAACCTCCCATCCCGAAAAATCTAAAATGATCAGACCACTAACCCCATTTGAAAATATTTGCTACCAAGTAGCAAATGTCAGGGGACACTTATCCATAACTTATAAACAATTATTACAACATCATTCCTGTAATTTGCCTTCCTACACTCATAAATGGGAACACGAACTTGGTTCCAAACTTACTGAAAAAGAATGGTACTCTTTTATATCCCAAATGAGCTCTTCCACGTCATCAATGAGATTCAAAGAAACAAATATGAAAATACTAAGCCGCTGGTACTAAACACCCCATAGGATTAAAACAAATATACCAAAATTCAAATGCCTTATGCTGGAGAGAATGTGGTGAAATTGGTACTGCCATACACATATGGTGGGTGTGACGAGACCAATCTCGCCACTGTGCATTGGAGAGCCTGTTATGGAACATTCTTTGGGCTGGAGGTACATGGGCTTAAGGATACCCAGAGACTGCATGGAAATGTGGGATTTTATATGCTGGACACCCCATGTTCTTTCATAACTCTGTCTTATTTCCATGTCACCCTGTATCCATAAATACAGGATGGGTACAGGGTGTGAGTGCCCCTTGTGGGAGCAATTGTGACTCTATAAACCAAGTGGGCATAAAGGACTTAATAGTTAATAAGAGCTGTTATTATATTCTGTAATAAGATGTATTTTATTTTCGTTTCTAATCTGATTGTGTCTCAGGAGTCTGTCTGGGTAAACTGATTGTGTTCCTGTGTAATATGTTAACTAGACTGCCCAACATCAGATTGTCTGAGTAACTTTCTTCCCCAGTTAATTAACTTGATATGTTAATCTGTTTTACCTGTGAATAGACAATTGTTTTCTTGTGTTTGATTGTTTAATTGTTTATGCAATGTATCTTTATTGTATCCTGTAAAAGGGCGTTTTCCTCTAGCCATGGGGATAGTTGGATTTCTTCCCAATTATCTCCAGGATAGGGAGGAGGGGTTCACTGGTACCAAGGGGAGTGTTTATGCCTGAGCCACTGCGATTGGATAATGTACTATACTTGTCCACCAGGTGGGAGACCTGCTTAAATGCCGGGCATGTAGCCCTCAATAAAGAGATTCCTGTTTTACCCTCAAGACGGAGTTTGGTCTCGTGTTTGGGGGAATTGCTACTTTGAATTATTCTTTTGCCTGTTCCAGGAGAGAAGGATTTTGTGTATTTTCCCCGTTCGGTGTATTAACTGGGTTCGTGTGTTGCTATTCCCGTATTAAGGGCATCTTTCATCTGGAATTAACCCTCGATATCCAGGCTATACCGTTACAGTGGGGCTGTCCCAAGATTAAAGATTACTGGAACATTATTAGTGGGGAGATAGCTAAAGTACTTCAAATATATATCCCTATGCATCCTTTAACCTATATATTTAATAGACCAACCAAATTAAAATGTAAACTCTGTATCGCATTTTAAAACCTGATGCTAAACTGCTCCAAACAACTGATTCCAAGACTGTGGAAAAAAACAGAAAACCCCATCCAAGATAGATTAGATTCATTTAGTCACATTAACAGTATCACTAGAAAAATACCACTACTTCCAAACGCATAAACTATATGACTATTTTGATATTAAATTCATATGGGAAGAATATGTAAATTCCAGATAATAACTGTTATAGTTTACTATGATATATGTATACTGTCATCATTGTACTTTTTCTGTATCACTTGGCACTCTTGAGAGCCAACCACTTTAGTGCTGCAAACTATTGTAATGTTTATTTTTTTCAATAAAAGTTCTTTTTAAAAAAAAGTATAGTTAGTCCAATAAAAAAGTATCATTGCTTAATGCAATACTCTTGTTATTTTGATATCTAAATATCTAGACTTACACGGCTACTCTAATCAATATATATATATATATATATATATATATAAATATAAATATATATATAGATATAGTATCAATGGAGAGCACTCTCACTTGATACAACAACTGCCAGGGTGCTAGTGCAGAATGAATACAGCAAAACAAAAAACTTACACTCTCTGGTCTTTTTCAAACTTAAAGCTAGATTACGAGTTTTGAGCGCTATAGGGATTTTAACGACGGCCACAAAAGCGGCGTTATTTCACCTCCCTATAGTGCTGCTATTACAGGTTTTAAAAAACCAGGCTTGTGCGGGTGATATGGTGGCGTTGAGCTCCATACCGCACCGAAATAAAGCGCTGCTTTGATGTGCTCGTGATCGATTTTCCCATAGACATCAATGGGGAGAGCCGGCAAAAAAAAAAGCCTAACACCTGCGATCGCGGAATAAAAAGCTCCGTAACGCAGACCCATTGATGTCTATGGGGAAAGAAAAATTTACATTTAAACCTAACACCCTAACATAAACCCTGAGTCTAAACACCCCTTATCTGCTGCCCCCAACATCGCCACCACCTACATACAGTTATTAAGCCCTAATCTGCCGCCCCGATATTGCCGCCACCTACATACAGTTATTAACCCTAATCTGCCGCCCCCGATATCACCACCACCTACATATAGTTATTAACCCCTAATCTGCCACCTCCAACATCACCGCCACCTACATAAAACTATTAACCCCTAATTTGCCGCTCCTGATGTCACCGCCACTATACTAAAGTTTTTAACCCCTAAACCTCTGGCCTCCCACATTACTAAAACTAAATAAATCCATTAACCCCTAAACCTAACAGTAACCCTAACGTAACTTTAACCCTTACGTAACCCTAACCCTAACACGCTAACTAATTATTAACTAAATAATACATATTTAAAACACTAAATACAAACTTACTTGTGAAATAATACCTAAGCTAACTACAATATAACTAATAGTTATATTGTAGCTAGCTTAGGTTTTATTTTTATTTCACACAGGTAAGTCTGTATTCATTTTAACTAGGTACACTAGTTAGTAAATAGTTATTAACTATTTAATAACTACCTAGTTAACATAAATACAAACTTACCTGTGAAATAAAACTTAACCTGCCTTACACTAAAACCTAACATTAAAAAAAAACCCAAAAAACTAAAATGACTGTGGGCGGAGCCGGAACGCCGTCTAAGATGGCTGTGTCCTTCTGAAGCTCCTGCTGGTGGCATGCCGTGAGGCTTATTAAACATTATAAAAATCACCTGAAACGGCTTATAAGAGGTGGTATATAGCTGCGGACAAGCTACCCTGCAGACAGGACTATTTACATTTTTGCCTGGAAGGATGAGAGCATAACGGCGAGTGCAGCCTACACACAGAAGATCCCAATATCATGGCGGATTCCGGATGATCAAGGGGGAAAAGAAAGTGCCCAGAGACTTTATTTAGGGTAAGCCTAAAAGATCGTTAAGGCGATATTATTAACCCACTCAATGTCATAAACAGCAAAGGCAGAGATCGTGTACATGCTGTGATAATGGACATATTATAGAAACGGCCCACGTGGGAGCTGACATGTTTTAAAAAGCAGATAACTGATCTAACCAGGCTGGAAAGGAAAACATTGTTACACATTGCCTATGTAATTACCTGTGACTGCCAATTTTTAATATCTGCTACATACTGGACAAATATCAGGGGGAAAGAAATAAAAGATTAAGGGAATGTAGTAGAGAGACTTTCTTATTCATTATTACTCCTACTCTTTATTAATGAGAACAAGCAGATCATATTTAGCATATGAATAGAAGCAAACAGAGAGATTACAACAGATAGTTACAGCAATGACATCTAGAAGAATGTCCAAACAAGATAAACCTACTAAAACAGCCCAAGTCTCCACTTTTTTCAAAACAGCAGATAAAACCAAAACTAATGATGGGGCCCTAGAAATCACACCGGATAACCCACAAGGTAACAATAGCTTGGTGCTTCAAGCCCCTGATGGTGACTCAGATCCCAATGAAGGAGAGCCAGTAACGCTAAAAGCGATGGAGTCACTTATTAATCAGGTGAAATTGTGTATAAAAGAGGAATGTGCAAATCTTTAAAAGGATCTCAACGATCTGGGCATGAGGGTGGAAACATTAGAAGGAGATAGAGAGGAGATGACCTCTGATATTTTATCAATACATAACAAAATGCGCATTCAACAAAGGCATATTCTTGAACTTGAATCCAAAATGGACGATATAAAAAACAGAACGAGGCGCAATAATATTTGCATAAAGGGAATACCTGAGACAGTATTGGGCCCGCATTTACGCAATTATTTAGATGGAATGTTTAGGTCATTGTTGAGGGAGGAACACCCAAACACATCTTCTATTCTGATAGAAAGAGCTCATCGCTCTCTTAAGCCAAGACCCACAGGTGATAACCCACCTAGAGACATAGTAATCTGCTTCACAAGATAACAAGAAAAGGATCTGATCCTGCAGAAAGCTTGCCAACAACACTCCTTGCAACATATGGGTGAATCTGATAAATTTTTCGCTGACCTCTCTATACGCACACTACAAATGAGACGAGAATTCAATCACCTAACTGTACACCTACGTAATCTCAATATACTCTATAGATGGGGGTTCCCTGTACAAGTCCAAGTAGTGAAAAATGGTAGAAGATATGACTACACCCATCCCACGGACTGTATATCATTCTGCAACAACCTGGGCATTAATCCACCCAACGCAACCAGATCAGAAAATTCAACACTGTCATGACAGAGGAGTAAATCACCACAACCCTCCAACTCTCAATCCTGGAGTGAAATTGCTAAGTCCAGCAAGAGACATCAATCTCATGAAATACAACCCTCATCTCGAATCAATTGAAGATATGTCCTACATGGGAAAAATTAAAGTAGTGGACAGACAGTATACTTGGTCTACACACCATCGTCAAACTACAGCAAGACTTTAGTGGGACATTTTCTTCCTCTTTGCAAAATGTTGTAAACCTTCACAGGACTACTAGGATTATAATATTGGACTTTCACTGGTTCTAGGACACACAAAGATCTTCTTTGAAGATATTTGGGCTGTCATAATTTAAGCTTTATTGACTTACATGTCAGGTAATGATACATGTCTATTTTCTGACTGAGACTATCATTGTTAAATCCCAATATGGGGATCAGACTTGATGTCAATTCTTAATATATAGTTTAATCCAAGTTATTTATCTATACCTGCTAGTTATACATCCTAGGTTGACGAAACTGTTTGATGTTTTAGACTATTAACTAATACAACCTCCTTGCTAGGCTTTACAGGTTAGAAATCAACATGATTTGTGAGCCTGATCCTATGAACATTACCCAAGAAGAGGAGTACTAAAGTATTATGTTTTAGTTATAACGATGTAATGTTATCGGGTCAAAACCTGATACCCCAGTATGAGCACAATCTTTATTAATAACCAATAATATGTGAAGACACTGTAACTCATGCTTATTATATATGTACTGGTTATTATATATGTTTTGAAATATGTTGATTTGTTAATCTAACGATGGTTTGCATTTTAGTTGCTCCATAGCAAGCTCTGTTCCTTTAAGAGTATCTCATAGATATATATGGAAGATTACAGGAGTAAAGGGTTCCGCATTAATATAGATTGTTTATAAGACGTGCTGTATGATATAACTGATGTCTGAATGTAGCTGTATTCTAAAACATTATTTACCTCATATATTATTGATACACTATATATCTACCTAACCTATACACTTAAGACTAAAATCCTGGACTTAGCATACCCCTCACTTTTTAAACATTATAAATATTTACCTTGTAAATGCCGAGTAATACAGAGAAAGCCTCCTTAGGCCACCCCTGGACCCCCTACTGTACCTTCCTTAAACCTGTTACCCTTTATATTTTCTTTTTCCCTTACTAATCCTTCTATCCTTCACACCCTACTATTTACATATTCTCCCAATCCCTCAACAAAGACCACGTAGGAGACTACAGTCTTAATTGAAGGTACGATTCAGAGAATAAGCTAACACTACATGACTCAAAAAATACTTTCAATAACCTTGTTATAGCGACTCAGAATGTGAAGGGCTTCCTCTCAGCTCAAAAGCGATCCATAGCACTACATGACTTCCATAAGAAACCGTTAGATATAGTCTTTATTCAGGAGACTCATTTTAAGAAAAAGCATGAACCACGCTTCTCCACCCTATATTATGATAAATTTTTCACAAGCTCTAATACCACCAAGAAAAATGGAGTTTGTATCCTTTTCCAAAAGAATATGCCATTTGACCTAATATACAAGTGTGATGATGCAGAAGGCAGATACCTGCTTTTGGTGGGACTCTGCTTTGGTAGACCTATTACCCTATTGAACATTTACGCACCAAACAAACCTAACCCTTCCTTTTTTAAAAAGGTGATGACACTTTTATTAGATCATGCAAAAGGACCAATATTTATAGCAGGGTATTTGAACTTTCCTTTTAATCCTTTGTTGGTTACTTCCTCTGGAAGATCATACATCTCATACAAAACTATTAAAGCCAACTGTCAGGCACTTCAAACTATCCCCACATTTGACACTTGGAGATTTACACATGATTGTATCAAAGACTTTACTTTTTTGTCCCACCCTCAAAAAATATACACCAGGCTAGATTACATATTAACTGACCAATCTTCTCTTCAACTACTCATTGACTCAAAAATTTCCCAAACCCCATGGTCAGATCACGCAATGGTCCTTAGCTCCTTTGCGTGGCCCCAAAAACCTGGTGTGCGTAATTCTTGGAAACTTAAAGATACGATCTTTACAGACCCCATTATACTCAAAAAGATTACAGATGAAACGACTTTATTTTTTGACATCAATGACCCTAAAGATACTTCAGAGATCACTAATTGGGAAACCTATAAGTGCTTCATTAGAGGCGAGATTATTAAACAAACCACACAACATCATAAACAAATAAAACAATTATACTCTACACTGGTCGATAGTTTAAAAAAACAGGAGGAAGAGCATAAGAGAGACCCTAAATCACTAGATCTCATGCAAAAAGTTAAACAAGCAGGGGAAGACTTAACTCAACATCTCATAAAAAACGTGCACCGGCGGGCTCTGGCCTTAAATGCTAAATATTTTGTGGAAAAAGATAAGGCAGGTAAATTGATGGCCAGATCCCTTAAAATCCCTTCAAAAGAAAATGTTTAAGTCATTTATTAGATCAATACAATCCACAGATAAATAAAGCTACCATAACAGTACAGACATAGCAAACGCCTTTTCATATTATTACAGTAAGCTTTACAATTTAGAGGTGGATAGTTCCAATGGAAACATAGAACAATATTTATCTCATATATCGCTGACATCCCTGACAGACACTGACAAAAAAAATTTAGCATCTCCCATTTTGCGGTCTGAAGTACAAAATGCATCAAACAAATAACCCCAGGGAAAGCCCCTGGTCCAGACGGCTTTACCCACAAATTTTATAAACTTATGATGCACCATATTAATAAACATCTGCTTTCGCTATATAATTCTATTGATAAAACTACCATCTTTTCGAAACAAATGCTAGAGGCTAATATAACGGTCATACCAAAGGCAGGTAAAGATCCCACACGTATGGAAAATTATCGACCAATTGGGAGGCCAAAGAAAACACTACTAGGCTTCTTCAAATCATACATCATACCTCACACCGGAAACTACCTCTCACCCTATTTTCAACAGATGCTGAGAAAGCTTTTGATAGGGTGAGTTTGGAATTCCTGTGGATGACATTACTTAAATTCGGCATCCCACAAACATTCATTGATAAAATCATGGCAATATATGGTTATACAAGTGCCAAATTGATAGTTAACAATACATTTTCACACCCATTTACAATCACCAACGGAACAGGCCAAGGCTGCCCCTTATCTCCTTTATTGTTTGCACTTTCAGTAGAGGTTTTAGCAACAAAAGTCAGGGATACTCAGGAGATTATGGGAATACAAATGGGGCCATACAATAACAAGTGTCTTTTATTTGCTGATGACATTCTTTTACCATGGACAATCCTAGAGTTTCGATAACAGCGTTAACCAAAAAATTAGACAAATACAAATTATATTCCAATTTTTCCATTAATATGGATAAGTCAATGATTATGACATCCCAGACAACTTTGGAAGAGAAACAGTTTATTATTAATCAGACTCCTTTTGCTTCTGTGACTCACTTTACATATCTAGGATTAACAATCAAACCCACAGTATCAGAAACAGTTAAGACTAATTTCCAAAAATTAAAACAGCAAATTGATGTAGAACTAAACACATGGCATAGGTCGGGACACCTTTCATGGCTAGGACGGGTCAACGCAGTCAAAATGACCATTCTACCTAAAATTCTATATCTCATGCAAACACTGACTCTTGTACCATCTGTATCATATATAACCAATTTACAAAATAGTATAAACAAATTTATATGGTCCTTCTCAAAACCTAGAGTCCCTAGACATACGCTTTATTTACCCAAAGAATTGGGAGGTCTAGGAGTGCCAAACATTTTGAATTACTATATGGCAATACAGTTCTCCCGCATAGTGGCATGGAATCAAACACATAGGCCTAAAATTTGGTTTGGAATAGATAACTACACCCTTGCCCATGTCACGATTAGTGATCTTTGTTGGCTACCACACAGATACCGCCCTCGTGGCATCCTCTTCATACGGTCGCCGCCGTAAACTGGAACTTCAATGCAACTCCAAGATGGCGTCCCTTGAATTCCTATTGGCTGAAAGATTTCAATCAGTCAATAGGATTAGAGCTGCTAAAATCCTATTGGCTGTTCTAATCAGCCAATAGGATTTTAGCAGCTCTAATCGGCGCTATGGGAGTCCCATTGAAAAAGGACTTTTTTAAAAGTGCGGTACTGACGTTGCGTGACAGGCTAAAAGGTGTGCGGTACACCTATACTGACAAGACTTGTAATAGCAGCGTTAGGTAAAATGAAGCGTTACGGGTCATAACGATGCTGTTTAAATCATAACGGAAAACTTGTAATCTAGCTGAATATCTTTTACTTTTCACACTAAAAGATTAACACCTAGATTTGGAATTTTGCGTTAGCCTTAAAAAGCAGCGTTAAGGGGTCCTAACGCTGCTTTTTAACGCCCGCTGGTATTATGAGTCAGACAGGAAAGGGTCTACCGCTCACTTTTCTTCCGCGACTCGAGGCTACTGCAAATCCCCTTACGTCAATTGCGTATCCTATCTTTTCTATGGGATTTGCCTAACGCCGGTATTACGAGTCTTGGAAGAAGTGAGCGGTACAGCCTCTACCGCCAAGACTCCAACCGCAAAAAAAAAGTCAGTAGTTAAGTGTTTTATGGGCTAACGCCGGAACATAAAGCTCTTAACTACAGTGCTATAAAGTACACTAACACCCATAAACTACCTATGAACCCCTAAACCGAGCCCCCCACATCGCAAACCCTATAATAAAAATTTTTAACCCCTAATCTTCCGACCGGACATCGCTGCCACCTACATATCCCTATGAACCCCTAATCTGCTGCCCCTAACATCGCCGACACCTATATTATATTTATTACCCCCTAATCTGCCGCCCCAACCTCGCCGTCACCTACCTACACTTATTAACCCCTAATCTGCCGACCAGACATCACTGCCACTATAATAAATGTATTAACCCCTAAACCGCTGCACTCCTGCCTCGCAAACAATATAATAAATTGTATTAACCCCTAATCTGCCCTCCCTAACATCGCCGCCACCTACCTACAATTATTAACCCCTAGTCTCCCACCCCCAACGTCGCCGCTACTATAATAAAGTTATTAACCCCTAAACCTAAGTCTAACTCTAACCCTAACACCCCCCTAAGTTAAATATAATTTAAATAAAATGAACTAAAATTACTATCATTAAATAAAGTAATCCTATTTAAAACTAAATACTTACCTATAAAATAAACCCTAATATAGCTACAATATAACTAATAGTTACATTGTAGCTATTTTAGGATTTATATTTATTTTACAGGCAACATTGTGTTTATTTTAACTAGGTACAATAGCTATTAAATAGTTATTAACTATTTAATAGCTACATAGTTAAAATAATTACAAAATTACATGTAAAATAAATCCTAACCTAAGTTACAAATACACCTAACACTACACTATCAATAAATTAATTAAATAAAATACAATTAAATAAACTAAACTATAGTACAAAAAACAAACACTAAATTAAAAAAAATAAAAAAATCTTACAAGAATTTTAATCTAATTACACCTAATCTAAACCCCTAATAAAATAAAAAAAGCCCTCCAAAATAATAAAATGCCCTACCCTATACTAAATTGCAAAGTAATCAGCTCTTTTACCAGCCCTTAAAAGGGCTTTTTGCGGGGCATTGCCCCAAAGTAATCAGCTCTTTTACCTGTAAAGAAAAATACAATCCGGATTGTATCAGCCAAAAGAATGCAAGGTCAATTCTATTGGCTGATCCAATCAGCCAATCGGATTGAACTTCAATCCGATTGGCTGATTAAATCAACTAATCGGATTTTTCCTACCTTAATTCCGATTGGCTGATAGAATCCTATAAGCCAATCGGAATTCGAGGGACGCCATCTTGGATGATGTCATTTAAAGGAACCTTCATTTGGCCTTAGGGCATCGTAAGAAGAGGATGGCTCCGCGTCGGATGGATTCAAGATGGCTCCGCTCCGGTTGATTGAAGATAGAAGATGCCGCTTCGATGAAGACATCTGCCGCTTGGAGGACCTCTTCTGCCCCGATCAGATCAAGACTTCTGCCGCTCCGGATGTCCTCTTCTGTCCCATCGGTGGCCGGCTGTCTGAAGACGACTCAAGGTGGGGTGATCTTCAGGGGGGGTAGTGTTAGGTTTTCTTAAGGGGGGATCGGGTGGGTTTTAGAGTAGGGGTGTGTGGGTGGTGGGTTGTAATGTTGGGGGGGGATTGTATTTTTTTTTACAGGTAAAAGAACTGATTACATTGGGGTAATGCCCCGCAAAAAGCCCTTTTAAGGGCTGGTAAAAGTGCTGATTACTTTGTAATCTAGTATAGGGTAGGGCATTTTATTATTTTGGGGGGCTTTTTTATTTTATTAGGGGGTTTAGATTAGGTGTAATTAGATTAAAATTCTTGTAAGATTTTTTTATTTTTTGTAATTTTTTTGTACTATAGTTTAGTTTATTTAATTGTATTTTAGTTTAGATAATTGTTGGTAATTTATTTAATTAATTTATTGATAGTGTAGTGTTAGGTGTATTTGTAACTTAGGTTAGGATTTATTTTACAGGTAATTTTGTAATTATTTCAACTAGGTAGCTATTAAATAGTTAATAACTATTTAATAGCTATTGTACCTAGTTAAAATAAATACAAAGTTGCCTGTAAAATAAATATAAATCGTAAAATAGCTACAATGTAACTATTAGTTATATTGTAGCTATATTAGGGTTTATTTTATAGGTAAGTATTTAGTTTTAAATAGGATTAATTTATTTAATGATAGTAATTTTAGTTTGTTTTATTTAAATTATATTTAACTAAGGGGGGGTGTTAGGGTTAGGGTTAAATTTAGGTTTAGGGTTAATAACTTTATTATAGTAGCCGCGACGTTGGGGGCGGGAGATTAGGGGTTAATAATTGTAGGTAGGTGGCGGCGATGTTAGGGAGGGTAGATTAGGGGTTAATACAATTTATTATAGTGTTTGCGAGGCGGGAGTGTGGCGGTTTAGGGGTTAATACATTTATTATAGTGGCGGCGATGTCCGGTCGGCAGATTAGGGGTTAATAAGTGTAGGTAGGTGGCGGCGACGTTGGGGGGGACAGATTAGGGGGTAATAAATATAATATAGGTGTCGGTGATGTTAGGGGCAGCAGATTAGGGGTTCATAGGGATAATGTAGGTTGCGGCGGTGTCCAGATCGGCAGATTAAGGGTTAATAGTATAATGCAGGTGTCAGCGATAGCGGGGGCGGCAGATTAGGGGTTAATAAGTGTAAGGTTAGGGGTGTTTAGACTCAGGGTTCATGCTAGGGTGTTAGGTGTACACTTAGAAAGTGTTTTCCCATAGGAAACAATGGGGCTGCGTTAGGAGCTGAACGCTGCTTTTATGCAGGTGTTTTTTTCAGCCAGCTCAGCCCCATTGTTTCCTATGGGGAAATCGTGCACGAGCACGTTTTTCCATCTTACCGCTACCGTAAGCAATGCTGGTATTGAGGGTTGAAGTGGAGCTAAATTTGGTTCAACGCTCACTTTTCTGAGGCTAACGCAGCCATTCAAACAACTAGTAATACCAGCGTTGTCTTAGGGGTGCACTGGAAAAAAAAGTCTTGTATTTACCGACAAAACTCCAAATCTAGACGTAAGTTTGAAAAAGACCAGATAGTACAAGTTTTTTTGTTTTGATATATATATATATATATATATATATATATATATATATATATATATATATATATATATATATACAGGTGGCCCTCGGTTTACGCCGGTTCAATTTGCGCCGTTTCAGAATAACAACCTTTTTTTCAGTCATGTGACTGCTATTGAAAAGCATTGAAAAGCAGTGCACTAATTAAAATAGCCAGTAGGTGGAACTGTCCGCTTGTGTTGCAGCAAAGTTATACAAGCTTAGCAGACTGAAATTGATATGTGTACACAGAGCAGACCAGACCTACTGAGCAACAAGATCTAGCAGCCACTTCCCTATTATTTTCCTGATCAGCTGCTTGAGGTGAGGGTGCCTAACTACTTAATCAGTCCCGATTGAAATGCATAGAATAGGTGCAGACCCAATATTATCTAACATGCTAACAATGCAGAGAACTGTTTGCAGAAAAATGCAAGTAAAAAAATGTTTTTGTTCATTAAACTTTGTTTGATGATACAGACTGTTGTGTGATTATTAGCACGTTTTTGTTCACTAAACTTAGTTTGATGATACAGTCTGTTCTGTGATTATTTAATTAGGTTTAGCATTTAAAGTCTTCATTTCAAAGCTTTCAAAATAATGTATTAGGTGTTACTTATGACAGTTTTGAGGGGGCCTGGATTCTAACTCCCTCACTTCCCATTGACTTAAACTGGGTTTCAATTTACAATGGTTTCGATTTACAACCATTCCTTCTGGAACCTATTCCGGCTACCTGTATATATATATATATATATATATATATATATATATATATATATATATATATATATAAAATCCCACATACTGTCCCAGCTAGTACACTCTCCAGCGGCATATCTTGTGAAATATATGAATGTCTATGACCCGGGGGGGCCCTTTATGGATTCTGACCCAGGGGGAGGGGGGTCTGGAGTTTCTAGTTACGCCTATGAATCTAAGGGAAAATTTAAAGCTACTTATCGTTTTCCTTTCGTCAGAATAGAGAAAATAAAACTGCTCCCTCCCCTAAAGCCATCCAAATCCAAACCATATAAGAAACCGAATCCGGCCCCTAAGCCTGCATGAAGGTGCTGACCCCAATCCAGTTCTTCTGGTGGGGGCAGACTAAAACTATTTCAAGAATTTTGGGCAGAATCTGTCCAAAATCAGTAGATTCGGAATATTATTTCTCAGGGGTATCAAATTGGATTCAGAATACGGCCTCCCATGGGAAGATTATTTCTTACCCATTTACCAACCAAGCATTTCTGAAATGTGTTTCAGATCTAGAACTCTTGGGGGTAATTGTCCCAGTTCCTCTTCAGGAACAGGGGTTTTGTTTTTATTCAAATCTTTTTTTATTGTTCCAAAGGAAAATTCGTTCAGACCAATTTTGGATCTGAAAACTTTAAATCGATTTATAAGAGTCCCAACTTTCAAGATGGTGACTATTAGGATTTTTCTGCCTTTTGTTCAGAAAGGTCAATTTATGTCCACAATAGACTTACAGGATCTTATCTTCACATCCCAATCCACCCAGATTATTATACATTTCTGAGATTCATTTCTAGAAAAGCATTACCAATTTGTCGCTCTACCATTTGGTTGTGCAACAGCTCCGAGAATATTCTCAAAGGTTCTTGGTGCTCTTCTATCTGTAATCAGAAAGCAGAGTATTGTTTCCTTATTTGGACGATATCTTGGTACTAGCTCAATCCTTTTTTATTTAGCAGAATCTCACACAACACAGCTATTGTCGCTTCTTTGAAAACGTGGTTGGAGGATCAATTTACCAAAGAGTTTCTTGATTCCTCAGACAAAGGTCACCTTTTTAGGTTTCCAGATAGATTCAGTGTCCATGACTATATCCCTAACAGAAAAGAGACAATTGAGATTAGTTTCAGTTTGTCTAAACCTCCAGTCTCTATTATTCCCTTCAGTGGCTATGTGCATGGAAGTTTTAGGTCCCATGATTGCAACATCGGACGTAATCCCCTTTGCTCATTTTCACACCTCTTCAGCTTTGCATGATGCACCAATGGTGCAGGGATTACACTCGGATATCACAACTGATATTCTTAAATACCAACACTCAACTCTCTCTGACTTGGTGGCTAAACCACCACTTTATTATTCAAGGGGCCTCCTTTGTTCATCCTACCTGGTCTGTGATCACAGAAAAGATTTTGTTGTTTGGTCTGTGATCACCACAGATTCACATCTTACAAGTTGGGGAGCTATCTGGGGGTCTCTGACAGCACAAGAAGTTTGGAATCCTTGAGAGGTGAGGATACCAATCAATATATCAACTCTGTGCTCTCTTCAGAGCTCTTCAGGCTTGGCCTCTATTGAAGAGGGAGCCTTATATTAGTTTTCAGACAGACAATATCACTACAGTGGCATATGTCAATCATCAAGAGGGAACTCACAGTACCTTAACTATGAAAGAAGTATCTTGCATACTTTCTTGGGTGGAATCCAATT
This sequence comes from Bombina bombina, assembly GCF_027579735.1. Classification (NCBI taxonomy): domain Eukaryota; kingdom Metazoa; phylum Chordata; class Amphibia; order Anura; family Bombinatoridae; genus Bombina; species Bombina bombina. The sequence continues at coordinate 221,316,119 of NC_069505.1, read as the reverse complement.
CCTGTCTAATCACGACGATTCATATCCTAGGTGTAGACAATTGGGAATGGGATTATCTCAGCCGGCAATCTCTACATCCGGGGGAGTGATCTTTCTACCCAGATGTATTCTATTGAATTGTACTGAGGTGGGGTTTCCAGCAATAGATCTGATGGCCTCTGAAAAAGAAACTTCCCAGGTACCTTTCCAGATCCAGGGATCCTCAGCCGGAAATGATGGATGCTCTAGCAGTTCCTTGATCTTACCAGCCTGCTTTCATTTTCCCCCTTTTGGTTCTTCTTCCAAGAGTGATCTCAAAGATCATAATGGAACAATCTTATGTGTTTCTAATAGCATCAGGGTGGCCTCACAGGATTTTGTATGAGGACCTTGTCCGAATGTCCAGTTGCCAGTCTTGTCTCTTCCTTTAAGACCAGACCTTCTGTCTCAAGGCCCGGCCTTCCATTCAGATCTCAAATCTCTAAATTTGATGGCATGGAAATTGAATGTTTAATCCTCAGTCATAGAGGTTTCTCTGACTCTGTGATTAAAACTATGATTCCCGTAAGCCTGTTTCAAGGAAACTTTACAACAAGGTTTGGAAAACCTATATTTCTTGGTGTTCTACACATGATTATTCCTAGCATTCCTTTCAGATTCCTAGCATTCTCCAGTTCCTTCAGGATGGTTTGGATAAGGGTTTGTCTGCCAATACTTTGAAAGGACAAATCTCTGCTCTTTCTGTTTTATTTCACAGAAAGATTGCTAATCTTCCTGTAATTCACTATTTTGTCCAGGCTTTGATTCTAATTAAACCTGTTATTAAATCTATTTTTCCTCCTTGGAGTCTTAATTTGGTATTAAAGACTTTGCAGGTTTCTCCTTTTGAGCCTGTGGGGCATATTTATCAAGCTCCGTATGGAGCTTGATGCCCTGTGTTTCCGGGGAGCCTTCAGGCTCGCCGGAAACAGAAGTTATGAAGCAGCGGTCTAAAGACCGCGGCTTCATAACCTGTCCGCTCTGAGGCGGTGGACAGAAATCAACCTGATTGAATACGATTGGGTTGATTGACACCCCTGCTAGCGGCAGATTGGCCGCAAATCTGCAGGGGGCGGCATTGCACCAGCAGTTCACAAGAACTGCTGGTGAAATGATAAATGCAGACAGCGCATTCTGTCGGCATTTATTGATGTGCAGCGGACATGATCCGCAATATCAGGTCATGTCAGCTTGCACCATATTAAATAGGCCCCTATGCCTTCTTTGGACATCAAACTACTTTCTTGGAAAGTGTTATTTCTTTTGGCAATCTCTTCTTCTAGAAGAGTTTCTGATTTGTCTGCTCTCTCTTCTGAGTCTCCTTATCTGATTTTTCATCAAGATAAAGCTGTTTTCCAGACTTCTTTCAAATTATTACCTAAAGTTGTGAATTCTAACAACATTAATAGGGAAATTATTGTTCCTTCCTTGTGTCCCAAACCTAAGAATACTCATGAAAGATCTTTGCATTATTTGGATGTGGCAATTGCTTTGAAATATTATGTTGATGCTACTAAGTATTTCAGACATACTTCTAGGCTATTTGTTATTTTTTCTGGTTCTAAAAAAGGTCAGAAACCTCTGCCATTTCTTTAGCATCTTGGTTAAAACCTCTAATTCACAAAGCTTATTTGGAGCCGGGTCAGTCTCCACCTCAGAGAATTACAGCTCATTCTACAAGATCAGTTGCTACTACTTGGTCTTTCAAGAATGAAGCTTCAGTTGATCAAATCTGCAAAGCAGCCACTTGGTCTTCTTTGCATACCATTTTGATGTTTTTGCTTCTTCAGAAGCAGCTTTTGGTAGAAAGGTTCTTCAGGCAGCTGTCTCAGTTTGATTCTAGTGCCTATATTTCAAGTTTTTTGAATTTTAAAGAAACAATTATTTTTTGGATTTCATTTTGCAGGGAAAACAGCTGTTTTTCATTTTATCCCTCCCTTTATTGTTACTTGTGGACTTCTGCATCTTGGGTATTATATCCCATCACTAACAAGCTTGTGGAATCTCTCCACCTATATGAAAGAAAACATAATTTATGTAAAAACTTAACTGATAAATTAATTTCTTTCATGGTGGCGAGAGTTCACGAGACCCACCCATTTTGGGGGGGGGTTATTATATTTTGTATAAAGCACATTATTTATCCTATTCTTCTTTTTTATGCTTTTAATCATTATACACATCACCAACTTGGCTATACGTTAAACTGAGGTATTAGCAAGGTGGGAAGTGTATTATATGCATTTGAGGTTCTAGAAACTTTGCCCCCTCCTGGTAGGAATGTATATCCCATCAGTAACAAGCTCACCACCATGAAAGAAACAAATTTATCGGGTAAGTTCTTATATAAATTATGTTTTTTTTTGTTCAGTACCCTGGGTAGTGCTTGCTGATTGGTGGCTATATTTAATTGAGCAATCAGAAGAGTCATTAGATTGGCCAATCACTGATTAACATATCAGTAGAGTAGGATGACTCAGTTCTGGCAGTATGCTCTCCCACCATAATGCGAACTGGTTAATTCCTTAGCCAATCAGAATTTCTTTAAAAAAATATCATACGCAGCAAACCACAGGCAAAAAAGCAGACAAATAAATAAAAATGGTACAGGAACATGATGGGCTGTGCAGTCAAGAAGAGGCTGATTATATTTCATTTAGGAACATAAATTGTTAGGTAAAAAACCTTAGGTGGACATCAGGTGGAATCGCTTATATTTGTTGAGGCTTAAAGTGGGGCCATTGCGGGTTGAAGTTAGGGTTTATTACATTGGGTAGGTACAGTTAGTTTTTTTTACTAGTGGGGGGAAAGTTATGGCTTGGGTTTATTACTGGAGGATTTGGTGGAAACAGTATACTTAATAATATTGGAGACACTGAAATAAGCAACTGATTATTCATATTTCATCCATGCCGATTCAGTTTTAGCGCTTAGCGACTGGTATAAGGACTTTACACACCAGGTCATGACAGGCATAATGAAAAGGGGTTTTGTGAGTGCAAAACAGCAGGTGAACAGGAACTGTGATACTTTTGCAAAAAAAACTTTTGTACTTCTTATTAAAAGTAATGAGAAACACAACCACTTGCAACTTTTGGCTAAAAATGATTTAATCAGTTAATTCCTTGCTATTTTTTAATAGGGTTCCCAATATGCAGCAAATAGTTACACTAGGATTAAGGTCACAGACACGATTATCAAAAACTCGCCGGCATCAGGAGAAAGCTCGCAAAATCTTTGTAGGCCTTATTAAGCAAATATACAGTATATTGTCATATATGTCTCTTTCCTTCCCCTGTATAGCAAGATAAATATCTATCCAGATAAAATGTACCTTTCAAAAATTCTCTGAAGGTCCTCACAGTACTGTATGTATGTACGTACTTGTAAAGCGTGGCTAATCACCCGTAAGGGTCTCAAGGCGCTGCTCATTTTATCAACCTCGGAAAGGATGAAAGGCTGAGTGGACCTCGCTGGGGATGGAACCTGCAACCCTTGCTGAAGCTGGATTTGAATTGCAGGATCAACCACCTATTCTCAAGTTCTTCGCCCAATGACTATTATCTGTGGGGAAAGAGTTTTCCAAGCAATGATGAATTGACAGTGGCTATTCATGAGACAAGATGGTCAAGAACAAACTTTTTTTTTTTTGCAAGAGATAAAATCTACCTGATCTATGCTCAGTGGCATCACGGGGGGCACTAGCCAAAACCACTATGATCCTGCCATGCTTATCTGGCCTCACCATGTGTTAAATTACATATTGCTTGCAAGTCGGGTTGCCATATTTTCTGTAAAAAAAAATTACGGGCCATGATCATTTGCATAAATTTGCATAAATAATTATATAGCATTTATTTTGAACTACAGCTGCTAGGTCTGGTTTTAAATGACTGTTGATTTATCATTAAATTACAACATACTTGCAAGTTGTACGTACTATGTTTCACTATGATACTGTCTTCATTTCTATATTTAAATTTATTTTCAACTCTGAACTGAAGCTTAAAAATTTCCGGCCATGTTGGTAAAATACCGGCTGGGTGACAATGCTACTTACAAAGCTAAAGAGCAGTTATTTGTTGTACTGAAGTTGCTAAATAAATTTACCCCTAATGATCACAACATACCCTGTCGTTAAGAGTCTCGACCGCCAGCGCCAAGACTGTGCTATTACAAGCTCCTCCAGCAGCAAGAAGAGCACTATTATAAACACAAGCCCCATTAAACGACCAGTGACGTACGCCTCAGGTTGTGTAGGGGTTACGTTTATTTTGTTCATTTCAGAGCTGTGTATATTGTTAGTTTACAGGGACATATGCATTTTACTTAGTCTAATAAGTCACCCAAAGTGCACAAACAGTTTAGAATTGACGGAACAAGCACGAACATCTGAAAAAGCTTTTAGAGTTGCTTTGGAGAAACAAAACTGGCTGCCTCCTTGACAAGCAATAAATATAGCCTTAAGGGCGGAGTAGGATGTTTTCATTTTGATTAGGTGTGAAAAATGTTTCAAGTACCAATCCGTTGAAATGTCAACACATTACAGAAGCATTTTATGCCTTAAAGGGATAGGAAACATGATTCTGATAGAGCACATAATTGTAAGGCAATTCTAAATTCACTTCCATTTTAAGATTTTCTTTGTTGTCTTTGTTAAAACTTAATATATCCTACACTACTAGGAGCTAGCTAGTGACTCGAGGTTACACACATATGCCTCTTGTCATTGGCTCATTAGATAGTTCAGCTTGTTCCAAGCAGTGCACTGCTGCTCTGTAATTGTCTTTAACTGTCAGCTAGACTACGAGTTTTGAGGGCTATAGGGATTTTAACGACCGCCACAAAAGAGGCATTATTTCACCTCCCTATAGCGCTGCTATTACAGGTTTAAAAAAAGCAGACTTGTGCGGGCGATATGGTGGCGTTGAGCTCCATACCGCATTGAAATCAAGCGTTGCTTCGATGTGCTCGTGCACGATTTCCACATAGACATCAATGGGGAGAGCCGGCAAAAAAAAAAGCCTAACACCTGCGATCCGTAACGCAGCCCCATTGATGTCTATGTGGAAAGAAAAAGTTAGGTAAACCTAACACCCTAACATAAAGCCTGAGTATAAACACCCCTAATCTGCTGCCCCCGACATCGTCGCCACCTACATACAGTTATTAACCCCTAATCTGCCGCCCCCGATATCGCCGCCACCTACATACAGTTATTAACCCCTAATCTGCAGCCCCCGATATTGCCGCCACCTACATAAAACTATTAACCCCTAATCTGCCACTCCTGATGTCGCCACCACTATACTAAAGTTATTAACCCCTAAACCTCTGGCCTCCCACACCACTACCACTAAATAAATCCATTTAACATAATTAAAATACAGCTAAACTAAAGTTACAATTATTAACTAAATAATACCTAAATACAAACTTACCTGTGAAATAAAACCTAAGCTAGCTACAATATAACTAATAGTTATATTGTAGCTAGCTTAGGTTTTATTTTTATTTCACAGGTAAGTTTGTATTTATTTTAACTAGGTAGACTAGTTAGTAAATAGTTATTAACTATTTAATAACTACCTAGTTAAAATAAATACAAACTTACCTGTGAAATAAAACCTAACCTGCCTTACACTAAAACATAACTTTAAAAAAAATAAACACTAAAATTACTAAAAAATAAAAATAACTAAACTACATAAAAACAAACACTTAATTACAAAATAAGAAACAAATTATCAAAAATAAAAAAGAATTACACCTAATCTAATAGCCCTATCAAAATAAAAAAGCCCCCCCCACAAAAAAAAATCCCTAGCCTACAATAAACTACCAATGGCCCTTAAAAGGGCCTTTTGTGCGGCATTGCCCCAAAGATATCAGCTCTTTTACCTGTAAAAAAATACAAACACCCCCAACAGTAAAACCCACCACCCCCACAACCAACCCCCCCCAAATAAAATAACTATCTAAAAAAACCTAAGCTCCCCATTGCCCTGAAAAGGGCATTTGCATGGGAATTGGCCTTAAAAGGGCATTTTGCTCTTTTACATGCCCAGACCCTAAACTAAAAATAAAACCCACCCAAAAAAACCTTAAAAAAACCTAACACTAACCCCCGACGATCCACTTACAGTTCTTGAAGCCCCGCAAATTCAGCTGGCGAAGTTCTCATCCAGATGGCATCTTCTATCTTTATCCATCCTTAAGACATCCAGCACGGAGCATCCTCTTCATACGGTTGCCACCGTAAACTGGAACTTCAATGCAAGTGACGTCATCCAAGATGGCGTCCCTTGCATTCCTATTGGCTGAAAGATTTCAATCAACCAATAGGATTAGAGCTGCTAAAATCCTATTGGCTGTTCCAGTCAGCCAATAGGATGAGAGCTCAATCCTATTGGCTGATTGGAACAGCCTATAGGATTTTAACAGCTCTAATCCTATTGGCTGATTGGAACAGCCAATAGGATTTTAGCAGCTCTAATCCTATTGACTGATTGGCAGGGCCGGATTTCCCTGTAGGCACAGTAGGCATGTGCCTACAGGCGCACTGCAGTGAGGGGCGCAATTTCCCCTGGCCCCGGGCTGCTACAATGTGGATTGAAAAAAACAAAACTTCCTATTGAGTCCTGGACTGCCCATGGTACAGTCCATACATTGTGACGTTTTTGCCCAATAACAACAATCCAATCTGCACGTGGCTAGAGTCACACGTGATCGCACAGAGGCATAAGGCTTTGGATCCTCACTCAGTGGCGGGTTCTATGTGTGCACGCATGCAGCCGGGCAGTAACAGCTGTATCAGAGACTCAAGACTACTGATCAAGACTACTCAAGACTACTGATCAGAGACTCAAGACTACTGATCTTAGGTGGGTGCTAATTCTGACAGATCCGGGTACTAGTGCTAGACAGGCAGCATGGCTCACTCAGAGGATTTTTGCAACTGCTACCTGCGGTGCCTCCTCCTTGTTAGACTCACTGAGCATTTAAATGCCGTGCTCCGCAGTCTCAGCTGCCTCTGTTTGAGTGACGAGAGATGATAGAAAAGGAGATTTACTTCTGCTTGGTTATTGCTAGATCAGGGAACCAGTGTTGCTTTTAGATAGGCACGGAGTACAGAAACTAATTAAAAAAGTGATATATTAATATTATCTGCCCTCCTGACACTGGGAGCCGGAGGGGGCTTGTGGAAGAATGTGCCAGAGAGGGACTTAACACTTAAGAGTACAGCAGCAACACAAGCAGGCAGATAGTCACACACTGAGGCTCTCCAATAGAGTTAGCAAAGCACAATGCACGGTTTACCTATAAGCAGGAGCTCATTGTAAAATACTACTGACTGACAACTGCATCGTCAGCCTAAGCAGACACAAATAGGGTATTTTTATAAGGTCTCTTTAATATAATTTTAAGTGGTTACAATCCATAAGTAGAGCTTTGATCTAGCAAACATCACAATCTGCCTCACTAAGACAAAATATAAAACCAAATAATACAGAGTCAAGGAATTATTGAAAAATGTAATGTCCAACACAATTACTGGTGTGTGCAGAGTACATATAGTTCTTGAGTTTGGTATCCTGCTTCTTTCTCAAAAAATAAATAAAAAAGTAAAAAAATAATTAAATAAATATATATATATATATATATATATATATATATATACTGTATATATATATATATATATATATATATATATATATATATATATATATATATACGCACACACATACACACAGTGCCATAACTAATGATCAAGGGAGGGGGGAGGTGGGGGGAACACTATGCTACAGAAATAAATAATAAAAGATAGAATAAATAAATAAAAAAAAATTAAAAAAAATCCCCCCACTTTTTTGTGTTAGGGGGGGCCGGGGGGGGGGGGGGGGGTGCTTCAAGTTTTTGTGCCCCCAGGCACCTGAAATGTAAATCCGGCCCTGCTGATTGGAACTGAAATCGGCTGATTGGAACTGAAATCTTTCAGCCAATAATAATGCAAGGGACGTCATCTTGGATGACATCACTTGCATTGAAGTTCCAGTTTACGTTGGCGACAGTATGAAGAGGATGCTCTGCGCCGGATGTCTTCAGGATGGACCCGCTCCATGCCGGATGGATGAAAATAGAAGATGCCGTCTGGATGAAGACTTCTTGCTGTCTGGATGAGGACTTCGCTGACTGGATGAAGATGGAAGAGGCCACTCGGATGTAGACTTCTTGCTGCATGGATGAGGACTTCGCCGGCTGGATGGATCCTTAAAGAGGGGCTTCAAGAACTGTAAGTGGATCGTCGGGGGTTAGTGTTAGGTTTTTTTAAGGGTTTTTTGGGTGGGTTTTATTTTTAGTTTAGGGTCTGGTTATGTAAAAGAGCTAAATGCCCTTTTAAGGTTGGTTGTGGGGGTGGTGGGTTTTACTGGTGGGGGGTGTTTGTATTTTTTTTATAGGTAAAAGAGCTGATATCTTTTGGGGCAATGCCCCACAAAAGGCCCTTTTAAGGGCCATTGGTAGTTTATTGTAGGCTAGGGTTTTTTTTTATTTTGGGGGGGCTTTTTTATTTTGATAGGGCTATTAGATTAGGTATTATTTTTTTTAAATTTGTTTCTTATTTTTTGTAAGTTAGTGTTTGTTTTTGTAATTAGATACTTTTTGTAATTTTTATAGTGTTAGGATTTTTTTTTAATGTGTAGTTTAATTTAATTTAATTGGTACTTAGTTTAATTGTAGTTTAATAATTATCTTAGTTTAATTGTTAGTTTAAAATTAATTTATTTAATTTGACAGGTAAGTTTTAATTTAATTTAAGATAGGGAAATTGTAATTTTAATATAAAGTAAGGGGGGCGTTAGGTTTAGGGGTTAATAGTTTATTTTAGTATATTTCGTTGGGGGGGCTTTCCGTTTAGGGTTTAATAGTTTATTTAAATATCTTTTGTTGTGGGGGGCTTGTGGTTTAGGGGTTAATAGGTTTATTATAGCGGCGGTGTGGGCGGATGGCAGATTAGGGGTTAATTATATTTAAATAGTGTTTACGATGCGGGAGGGCGGCAGTTTAGGGGTTAATAGGTTTATTATAGTGGTGACGATGTCGGGGAGCGGCGGAATAGGGGTTAATACATTTTAATAGTGGCGGCGATGCCGGAGCAGCAGATTAGGGGTTAATAACTTTATTATAGTGTTTGCGATGCGGGAGAGCCTCGGTTTAGGGGTTAACAGCTTTGTAGCGTAAAACTCATAACTGCTGACTTTAGATGGCGGTACGGATCTTGTGGTTATAGAGTATACCGCTCACTTTTTGGCCTCCCAGGCAAACTTGTAATACCGGCGCTATGGGAGTCCCATTGAAAAAGGACTTTTTAAAAAGTGCGGTACTGACGTTGCATGACAGGCTAAAAGGTGTGCGGTACAGCTATACCGACAAGACTTGTAATAGCAGCGTTAGGGAAAATTAAGCGTTATGGGCAATAACGATGCTATTTGACTCATAACGCAAAACTCGTAATCTAGCTGTATATGTTTAAATAAAGTATTACACTCATATGTACACTTTTTTAATACAAAATATTTTGTTTGAATGGACAGTAAAGTCATAATTAGACATTTATGATTTAGGCAGAACAATTTTAAACATCTTTCCAATTTACTATTATTTAATTTGCTTCCTTCTCTTGTTATCCTTTGCTGAAAGGTTTATATAGGAAAGCTCAGGAGCAACAACGAACCTAGGTTCTAGCTGCTGATTGGTGGCTGCATATATATATATATATATATATATATATACTGATTGTCATTGGCTCACCCATGTGTTCAGTTAGAAACCAGTAGTGCATTGCTGCTCCTTCAACAAATGATACCAAGAGAATTAAACAAATTTGATAATAGAAGTAAACTAGAAAGTTGTTTAAAATTGTATGCTCTGTCTGAATCATTAAAGAAAAATGTTGGGTTTCATGTCCCTTTAAATATTAATAAAAAGGTTTTAAAAGGGTTACAATTGATATGGTATTTAGCAAAGTGTTTGACTGGAAGAGACTTTAATGTGTGTGTGTGTGTGTATACATGTGTATTTATGTGTTTATATGTAAACTTTGATAAGCCTGCCAAAAGGGCAGTCTGTGTGTTGAAAATTAAACCCCCCAAGCTACAAAAAATAAAAAAAGTAAAAATACAGAAAAAAATAAACAAAGCTATTCAAAATAATAAAATTAAACCTAAACTAATACCCCTATAAAAATAAAAAATTCCCCCCAAAATAAAAACACCCCCTAATCTAATACTAAACTACCAATAGCCCTTAAAAGGGCTTTTTGTAGGGCATTGCCCTAAAGAAATCAGCTCTTTTACATTAAAAATAAACAAAGTCCCCCTAACAGTAAACCCCCCCCACCCACCAAACCCCCAAAATAAAAAAAAACCTAACACTAATAAACCAAAACTACCTATTGGCCCTAAAGGGGCATTTGTATGGGCATTGCATTTAAAAGGGCATTCAGCTCTTTTTCACTGCCCTTAAAAGGGCATTCAGCTCTTTTGCAATTTGCCCAAAAAAACCTCGGCGGGCCTCGGCGGGCCTCGGCGGCAGTCCTTAGTGGCGGCGGTGGTCCTTGGCAGCATGGAGGCTCCTCTTCATCCGATGTTCGTGGTATACTAAATATTGAATGCAAGGTACCGCAATCAATTTGGGGTACCTTGCATTCCTATTGGCTGAATTTGTCAAAACAGCCAATAGGATTAGAGCTACTAAAATCCTATTGACTGTTCAAGTCAGCCAATAAGATATCAGTAGCTCTCATCTTATTGACTGCTGAATTTTTCAAAACAGCCAATAGTATTATAGCTACTGAAATCCTATTGACAGTTCAAATCAGCCAATAAGATTTCAGTAGCTCTTATCCTATTGGCTGATTTTGAAAATGTCAGCCAATAGGAATTCAAGGTACCTCAATAAATATGGGGTATCTTGAATTCAATCTTCATTGTGCGGCAGACGATCCCATGAAAAAACTTCAATGCCTTCACCGAGATCCGCCGTTCCCGAGAAGCGCCACTGCTTCCGATGAATGCCGTAGAGGATCGCCATTTCTGAGAAGACTGCTCCGGACCTCCGCTCCTTGGCGCCTTTGCTGTGGATGAAGATGATGGGCCCGCCTGGAAGAAGACCTTCTCCGCCGGTCTTCTGAAACCGTGAGTACCTATTTGGGGCTTTAGTGTTAGTTTTTTGTAAAAAAATTTTGGGGGATTTTATTTTTTTAGATTAGGGTTTTTTTTGGGCAAATTGCAAAAGAGCTGACAGCCCTTTTTAAGGGCAATGCCCATACAAATGCCCCTTTAGGGGCAAGGGGTATTTTAGGTTTATTAGTGTTAGGTTTTTATTTTGGGGGGTTTGGGCTATTAGTAGTTTAGCATTAGATTAGGGTTTTTTATTTTGGGGAGCTTTTTTATTTTCATAGGGATTAGGTTTAATTTTTTTTATTTTGGATAGTGTTGTTAATTATTTTTGTAATGTTAGCGTTTTTTTATTTTCTGTAATTAGATTAATGTAATGGAATTTTTTTTTTCTATTGTAATGTAGAAATTTTTTAAATTGTAATTAAGGGGTTAATTTAGGGGGTGTTAGGTTAGGGGGCTTAGTCATTAAATTATTTTTTTGCGTTGTGGGGGTTGGCGGTGTAGGAGTTAATAGGTAAATTAGGTTTAATGCGTTTTGGTGGTTGGCAGATTAGGGATTAATAGATGTATTAGCTAGTTTGCGATGTTGGGGCTGGCGGATTTAGGGTTTTTTCTTAATACTTCGAGCGGGCGGTTAGTTTATTTTTTTCCTAACACTTATTTTTTGTAATGCTCAGTTTGCCTTTGCTGCATCCCGGTGGATTCCGAAAATAAATCCACCTGGATGCTCTCTTGCGCTGCCAACATTCCTTTGAGGATGCGTGCGCAACTGCTGACGGCAATGGACACGTTACAAATGCAATTATAATATAGATATGTATGGGCACACATGTATATATATACTTATACACATGTAAACACAGAAATACATATGTATAAACACATAAAAAACATATATATATATATATATATATATATATATATATATATATATATATATATATATATATATATACACTTTTGAGCACTTCCCAGTCAAATACCTTGAAACATGCCATATATACTGGATATATTTATATATATATATATTCGTATAGAAAAAAGCAAATGTGATGGTGCACTAGAAAGGATAAAAGTCCCAGGTAATCACTGTGGTAATTATTAGCAGGTGAACCTCAGGGAAAAAAAGAAGAAACACAAATAGTGACGTTGTGTGGTTATGTGAAATTTATAGAAGAACCAGAAATGGTACTCACATTGTCTAGAGCTTCAAAATCAAGCTCTGGATATATATGCACAGGAAGCTCCTAATAGGAGGCAAGGCAAAGAACGATGTTCCAGCTCCAAAGGATGAATCAGAAGTGGTTAAAAAGTATAACAATTTATTTAAAAACAAGTCACAAGGCATACAAAACGAGACTGTCCCAATCATAGACTACTACAAGCAAAAGACTGTGTATGTCATAAAAAAACACTATTGTCACCGCAATTCCTTTGCAGTCTGCTTATTTGGCTCTTGGGGATATTTTTTAGTCAATTGTAAAGATGACAACTGTCTAATTGAATGTAGCTATTGACATCTACAGGTTTGAAATCATTTTTAGTTTTTAACATAACATTTTCAATATATATGGATAAATCCAAAAAAATTTGCGTTTCTTGAATACTTTTCCAATTTAATTTACCAATTTCCCAATGTCAATGACTGACAAATTAAATTAAATTGGGAAAGTAAATTCAAATAGCCTGGTAGGCTATGACAGTAATATATTAATAACTTTCTAGGACATTGGTTTGATTCCAGGCAGATGTCATTTTATAAATCCTTTTGTATAACATAATTAATTGGTAATATCAGTAAGGAACCTGTTGCTTTAGAAGTATTCTGTTAGCTCAGGATGCTAAGACATAAATTTAGCTTTCTTTCATGTAATTAGCAAGAGTCCATGAGCTAGTGACGTATGGGATATACATTCCTACCAGGAGGGGCAAAGTTTCCCAAACCTTAAAATGCCTATAAATACACCCCTCACCACACCCACAAATCAGTTTTACAAACTTTGCCTCCCATGGAGGTGGTGAAGTAAGTTTGTGCTAGATTCTACGTTGATATGCGCTCCGCAGCAGGTTGGAGCCCGGTTTTCCTCTCAGCGTGCAGTGAATGTCAGAGGGATGTGAAGAGAGTATTGCCTATTTGAATTCAATGGTCTCCTTCTACGGGATCTATTTCATAGGTTCTCTGTTATCGGTCGTAGAGATTCATCTCTTACCTCCCTTTTCAGATCGACGATATACTCTTATATACCATTACCTCTACTGATTCTCGTTTCAGTACTGGTTTGGCTATCTGCTATATGTAGATGAGTGTCCTGGGGTAAGTAAGTCTTATTTTCTGTGACACTCTAAGCTATGGTTGGGCACTTTATGCGTAAAGTTCTAAATATATGTCTTTAAACTTATATTTGCCATGATTCAGGATAATCAGTATTCCTTCTTTCAGACTGTCAGTTTCATTATTTGGGAAAATGCATATGAATAAAATATTTTTTCTTACCTTAAATACATTTTCTAATTGACTTTTTTCCTTGCGGGCTGTTAGGCTTGCGGGGGCAGAAAATGCTTCAATTTATTGCGTCATTCTTGGCGCAAACTTTTTTGGCGCAAAATTTGGTCATTTCCGGTGCCATAGTTGACGCCAGAAGTTTACACGTGATTGCGTCATTTTTGACACATGTGTGTTACAGACGTTTTTTTGCGCCAAAAAGTGTGGGCGTCATACTTGGCGCCAAAAAATGTGGACGCCATACTTGGCGCCACTTTTTTTCACATTATTTAAGTCTCACTTTTTTGTTGCTTCTGGTTGCTAGAGGCTTGTTTGTTTTGCATTTTTCCCCATTCCTGAAACTGTCATTTAAGGAATTTGATAATTTTGCTTTATATGTTGTTTTTTTCTATTTCATATTGCAAGATTTTCCATAAATTATTCCTGGATCAGAACATACTGAGGGATTCCTGTTGACTAAGAAGTCCTACCAAAGCTAAGTTCATTTATTTTAAATGTTATGAATCTTTATCTTTAGCTATGGTTTGTAATATGTTATCATGATAAACTTTTACATGCAGAATCCATTAGTATTTATGCTTTATGTATTGCTTTTCTTTTTACATCTTATGTACAAGATATACTTAGAAAATTTATAAGAATATTTTTCTGATTCTAGGTTAAGGCTTTGTCTGACTTTGCGCCTTCTATTAAAAAAATTTTAGGTCTTTTTCAAACTTCTTTTTGATGAAGTTTCAAATGACCAACAACATACTGAATTATCCTTCTCTGGTGATGTTTTTTCTCTTTCAGAACTTTTCTTCATCAGATATTAACACTAACAAATATACTTTTTTATTTTTATATTAGAGTACATTTGTTTTTTGTTGAAAAGGTGTTGATTATTTTGGATATTGAGGTAACTAGTTCTTTTTCAAAACTAGCTAACATTTTATTTCTGCTTATTTTTTTCCATTCCTTCATACTAGGGAATGGAATAGGCTGACAATTTTCTTCAAAGGTTTTAAATTATATTCTTTGCCGGCAGTTACATTCAATTTTGAGGGTTCTCCAATTTAATGGGGCTATCTCTACTCCTGCTAAATTATGCTATTGTTTCTATAGCAAAATAGTATTTATTTTCTTTTTAAATGGTTGTATCCTATTTAAAGAAATTTTTTTATTTTCAGGTACTTTTCTTGGACCTGTAATTTATTTGGATGATGTTGCTTTTGCTCCATTTTTTTCTGTTTACTTTAAAGATCAAGTATCAGATTATGTTTTATTTAGCATTGTTAAGGGACAAAGTCTACTGCTCATTTGAGGTTCAGACTGGGTGCTGTTGCATTTGTCTTGTTGTCTTGCATTTTTGTTTATGCAAGTCCGGTGTGTTCTGGTCCCTTAACTGGATTAACATGCTAATAATTTTATTTGTTTCTTCATTTTTATTGAATATTTTCACAAATGAGGTTTAATCTATGTCTTTAGCTGTTTTTAGCTAGAAGAAATTTTGTGATTTCTAAAAAATCCTTATTTCTTTTTTTCCAAGATAATCAATTATTTGATTCATATTGGATTCAATTCTTAACTGTTACTCTGGGCTTCAAGATTAAGTTCTTAGACTAAAATTTTAAGCTTATTTTAGTTTGATTGTTCTTACTAAAGAACAAAATTCTAAATTCTTACCCAAGTAACATGTTTTTATTTAGAAGTTTTTTTGGTTCTATTCGGTCCAAAATTCTTAGATTTTGGGTATAAAATAAAATTTGAAGTAAAACCGTCTGTGAGAAGTCTTTTTCTCTCTATTATATTAAAGCTATTCCAGTAAGGCTAACACTTTCCTTAATGTGTTTCAGTCCCATATATTTTGGGTAATGTTGAAGTGTGGACCTGTTGAGGATCAAGCGCTGCTCAGATCTGGAATCTTCTGGGGTATTTATTCCAGTTCCATTTTTAGGATCTGGGTTTTGGGGTTTTATTCAAACTATTCATTGTTCCAAAGATAGAAAATCTTTTTATTATATAAATGTACCATCTTTTAGATTGGTATTTATATGGTCTATTCTGACTTTTTTTGGTCAGTGATAGCATTATTTGTTTTCATTAGATACAATAGATGCATATCTTCATTTCTGTTTTCATTCAGATTATTTTTATTTTCTGAGACTACGGAATCTCATATGATTCAATTTTGTTTTTTCAAGACATGGTTAGAGGATCTTTTTATCAAAAGCTCTTGATTCCTCACACAAGGGTCACCTTTTTTAGGTTTCCAGATAGATTGTGTCACTGTCTTTGTCTCTAACAGATAAGTGATTTTTTTCTTATTGGGTTCCGTCTGTCGGTACCTTCAGTCTCTATTATTTCCTTCAGTTGCTATATATGCATGGAAATTTAGGTCTTATGGCTGCAGCATTGGATTCATTTTCCTTTGCTCATTTTCATAGAAAACCTTTCCAGTTTTTTTATGCCGCATAATGGTGCAGGGATTCTAGGATTTCACTTTTTAAATCTTCGAATTCTATGTTTATCTATATTTGATTCGGTGGTTAAGATCACAATCATTTAGTTCTACAGGTCTCTTCGATTCTTTCAACCTGGACCATGATCTCTATAGATGCGAGTCTTTTAGGTTGGGAGGCTGTCTGAGGTTCTCTGTCAGCACAAGGGGTTTGGAAATCTCAGGAGGCGAGATTACCATTTGATATTTTGGAACTCCGTGCATCCCCAGAGTTCTTCAGTTGGTTTCTTTTGAAGAAGAGACGTTTATTGTTTTTTTCAGACATTATCACATCTGTGGTGTATGTCAATCATCAGGGAGTGACTATCAGTCTTTAGACTGTGACAAAGTATCTCGGATATTTGCTTGGGCTAAATCCAGCTCCTATCTAAATTCTGGGGTCCTTTTCCCAGTTATAGACGTTTGGGAAGCGGATTATCTCTGTTAATCAAGCTTTACATCCGGGAGAATGGTCTTTACCCAGATATGTTTTTCAATTTTTCAGATGTGAGGGCTTCCAGAAATAGATCTGTTGGCCTCTCGTCTTAACAAGGAATTTCCCAGGGGCCTATTTCAGGTCCGGGAATCCTCAGGCGGAAGTAGCGTATGCATTGACACTTCCTTGGAATTATTATTCTGTCTATATCTTCCGCCTCTAGTTCTTCAAAAATTCTAATGGAGCGTTCGTTTGTACTGCTGGTGGTTCCAGCATGGCCTCACAGGTTTTGGTATGCGGATCTCATTCGGATGGCCAGTTGCCAACCTTGGACATTTCCGTTAAGACCAGACCTTTTATCTCAAGGCCCATTTTTCCATCAGGATCTCAAATCATTTAATTTGAAGATATGGAGATTGAACGTTTGTTTCTTAGTCATAGAGGTTTCTCTGACTCAGTGATTAATACTATGTTACAGGTTTGTAAATCTGTCTCTAGAAAGATTTATTATCGAGTTTGGAAGACTTTCATTTCTTGGTGTTCTTCTCATAAATTCTTTTGGCATTCTTTTAGAATTCCTAGAATTTTACAATTTTTCAGGTTGGTTTTGTCTGCAAATTATTTGAAAGGACAAATCTCTGCTCTTTCTGTTCTTTTTCACAGAAAGATTGCTATTCATTCTGATATTCATTGTTTTGTACAGGCTTTGGTTTGTATCAAGCCTGTCATTAAGTCAATATCTCCTCCTTGGAGTCTCAATTTGGTACTGAGGGCTTTACAGGCTCCTCCATTTGAACCTTTGCGTTCTCTGGACATTAAAATTACTTTCTTGGAAAGTATTGTTCCTTTTTGTTATCTCTTCTGCTAGAAGAGTTTCTGAGTTTTCTGCTCTTTCTTGTGGATCTCCTTTTCTGATTTTTCATCAGGGTAAGGAAGTGTTCCTTCTTGTTATTCATTATTTTGTTCAGGCTTTGGTTCTTATCAAACCTGTCATTAAGCCAATTTCTCCACCTTGAAGTTTTAATTTGGTTCTAAAGGCTTTACAGGCTCTTCTATTTGAGCATATGTTTTTTCTAGACATTATTTACTTTCATGGAAAGTATTGTTCTTTTTAGACATCTCTTCAGCTAGAACAATTTTTAATTATCTGTTGTTTCTTGTGAGTCTCCCTTTTCTGATTTTTTCATCAGGATAAGGTGGTTTTTGCTATCTTCATTTCAATTTTTACCTAAAGTTGTGATTTCTATCAACATTAGGGAGGAATTATTGTCTTTTACTAAGACTTCTTTGGTAAGATTCTTACATTCTTTGGATATGGTAAGAGTTTTGAAATCTTATGTTGAAGCTATTCAGATTTCAGATAGTCTTCTAGTCTATTTGTTATCTTTTCTGGTGTTAGGAAGGTCAAAAGGCTTCTGCCATTTATTTGGCATCTTGCTTTCACTTTTGATTCATCATGCTTATTTGGAGTCGGGTGGATTCCCGCCTCGGAGGATTATGGCTCATTCTACTAGGTAAGTTTCTACTTCCTGGGCTTTTTAAGAATGAAGCTTCTGTTGATCAGATTTGCAAAGCAATGACTTGGTCTTCTTTGCATACTTTTACTATGTTCTAACATTTTGATGTTTTCTCTTCTTAGAAGCAGTTTTGGTAGAATGGTACTTCAGGCAGCTGTTTCAGTTTGATTCTTCTGCTTATATTTTCAGTTTTTTTCATTATAAAAATTGAAACTTTTTTGATTTGGGTAGTTGATTAATTTTTCAGCGGAATTGGCTGTCTTTATTTTATCCCTCCCTCTCTAGTGACTCTTGCGTGGAAGTTCCACATCTTGGGTATTTATTATCCCATACGTCACCAGCTCATGGACTCTTGCTAATTACATGAAAGAAAACATAATTTATGTAAGAACTTACCTGATAAATTCATTTCTTTCATATTAGCAAGAGTCCATGAGGCCCACCCTTTTTTGCGGTGGTTATGATTTTTTGTATAAAGCACAATTATTCCAATTCCTTATTTTTTTGATGCTTTCGCTCTTTTTTTATCACCCCACTTCTTGGCTATTAGTTAAACTGAATTGTGGGTGTGGTGAGGGGTGTATTTATAGGCATTTTAAGGTTTGGGAAACTTTGCCCCTCCTGGTAGGAATGTATATCCCATACGTCACTAGCTCATGGACTCTTGCTAATATGAAAGAAATGAATTTATCAGGTAAGTTCTTACATAAATTATGTTTTTTTTATGAACCCTTAAGACAGAGGTTCGATTCTCATGTTGATCTCAAACAATTTTAAGGTTTTATTTAATGTTTTATTTAATTTTTATGTATGTTAATCATGTAAAAATGTATTGTATTTGATAATATGCCTATTATATATATTTCTGCTATAAGGCAAAAGTATTTTTCTTAATTGAATCAATAAGACATGAGAACTCTGTCTAAACACCTGTATAAGAACCCAGGAACCAATCAGAAGTGGAGTTACAACTATAAAAGGTTACCAGGACCATCTTGAAGTCATCCTTGAAAAAGCCAAGCTGTGATTGGCGAAACGTACGTTGGAGCATAGTGATGTCACAAAAGGGGCGAAGTCTTGTTCCTTACCAGACTTACACAGCATTCATTGGAAATTGTGATACACTCAGTCTTTTGCTTGTAGTAGTCTAAGATTGGGACAGTCTCGTTTTGTATGCCTTGTGACTTGTTTTTAAATAAATTGTTACAGTTTTTAACCACTTCTGATTCATCCTTTGGAGCTGGAACATCCTTCTTTGCCTTGCCTCCTATTAGGAGCTTCCTGTGCCTATATATCTAGAGCTTGATATTGAAGCTCTAGACAATGTGAGTACCGTTTCTAGGTTCTGCTGTAAATTTCACATAACCACAGAACGTCACTATACGTGTTTCTTCTTTTTTTCCCTGAGGTTCACCTGCTAAGCATTACCACCGTGATTACCTGGGACTTTTATCCTTTTTTGTGCAACATCACATTTGCTTTTTGTTATTTGATTATTTCATATATTGTGATTTAAGTAAGTTTATATATTGTTTTTTGTTCTTATATATTCATATAGATATATAATAATATATATATATATATATATATATATATATATATATATATATAAAGAAATATATATATTTAATAAGAAAAAGAAAATTTTCTTCTATGTGAAGAACATTGAAATTTTAAGCATTCCCAACTCACTTTGGACATCGTGTAGTTGAACTAACTCAGTGTTGGGTTAGCTCATCAGCGATAACTGCTAGTTGTTGTTTTTTCAAATGTACACCATAGAAGTTAACGAGGTTGTAATATCCAAAGTCCTGAAATTAGCACACCTCTGTCTTTTGCTCGCACTCTAGCTTTTTACTTTCAACTTGTAATACGCTTGTAATGGCCCTCTGACATTACCCCCGCTCTATTGAATGGCGTTAGGAAGCACCATCACCAAACAGATACAAAATCTACATGCGAAATCAGTCAATTAAAGTGATAGTAAACGTTAAAAATGTTACATAATTCTGTACTACATGCAGGATTATGTAACATAAGGATAGCCGTACCTTTTAAAAAAAATGTGGTGTAAAAAGTAGAGTTTTACACAGCTAAACGTTTACTTGTCTTGCATTTATAGATGTGCTCTTCGGTACTGCAGTTTTTTTATAATGTAGCGCTGTCAGCTTCTTTACCTAGTGCTACATTTAGTTAAAAGGTGCAATCTGGCATTAACCAGTTAGCTTTTGATGCAGAATTATGTAACATTCTCAACAATGTTTACCCTCCAATAAAATTTATACTATATATAATAAGCACTTTTACACTTATAAATATTAGCCACCTCGATAACCCAACAAACACTCATGGCAGCTATATGGGTAATGCCCCTATTTAAATACACACATGTCTCTAGGGCTTTGTAGAACAAGTTTATTGCAAACAACACCTATTAGCGTCACTACACTCCATTAAAAGGGGATGAATCAGCATACAGGCCCTTCAACCTGTGATGTCATCAATATATCCATGAAATCATCATGTTGTTTGTAATCAATTCTTTTCAGATAATGATTCTGTGTTCTTAACAGGAGGTAACAATTTGAAACATCAGAGTTTTTAATATTATTATTATTATTATCAGGTATTTGTAGAGCGCCAACAGATTGCGCAACACTATAACCATAGGTGGTATACAGGATAACATTTATAGGGATCAAATGGGTAGAGGGCCCTGCAGAGAGTTGCACTGTTGTAGTCAGCTCTTTTGAAGGTGATCTACAAACAGCTGGGCTCATAGGCTTACATGCTAAGAGGTTCAAGGGGATAGCAATGGAGTTAGTGTAGGTTGTATGCATCCCTGAATAGTAGAGTCTTTAGAAAGCACTTGAAGCTTTCAAAACTAGGGCAGAGTCTTGTGGAGCGAGGAAGAGAGTTCCATAAGATGGAAATCAGTCTGGAGATGTCTTGTAAACGGGAATGTGAGGCTGTAACAAGAGTGGAGGAGAGTAGGAGATTGTGAGCAGAGCAAAGGGGACGGGAAGGAGAGTATCTGGAGACAAGGTCTGAGATGAAGTGGGGAGCAATGCATTTGGGGGCTTTGCATGTCAGAGTGAGAATTTTGTGTTTAATCCTGGAGGCAAGAGGAAGTCAGTGAAGGGATTGGCAGAGAGGTGCTGCAGATGAAGAGTGACGTTTAACCCCATAAGGACAAGGTCATTTTTCAATTTCTTTCCCTTAAGGCCAGGGCTATTTTTACATTTCTGTGGTGTTTGTGTTTAGCTGTAATTTTCCTCTTACTCATTTACTGTACCCACACATATTATATACCTTTTTTCTCGCCATTAAATTGACTTTCTAAAGATACCATTATTTTCATCATATCTTATAATTTACTAAAAGAAATTATAAAATATGAGGAAAAAATGGAAAAAACACACTTTTTCTATCTTTGACCCCCAAAATCTGTTACTCATCTACAACCACCAAAAAACACCCATGCTAAATAGTTTCTAAATTTTGTCCTGAGTTTAGAAATACCCAATGTTTACATGTTCTTTGCTTTTTTTTGTAAGTTATAGGGCAATAAGTATAAGTAGCACTTTGCTATTTCCAAACCACTTTTTTTCAAAATTAGCGCTAGTTACATTGGGACACTGATATCTTTCAGGAATCCCTGAATATCCCTTGATATGTATATATATATTTTTAGAAGACATCCCAAAGTATTGATCTAGGCTCATTTTGGTATATTTGATGCCACCATTTCACTGCCAAATGAGATCAAATAAAAAAAATTCTTCACTTTTTCACAATTTTTTTCACAAACTTTAGGTTTCTCACTGAAATTATTTGCAGACAACTTGTGCAATTATGGCATAAATGGTTGTAAACGCTTCTCTGGGATCCCCTTTGTTTAGAAATAGCAGACATATATGGCTTTGGCGTTGCTTTTTGGTAATTAGAAGGCCGCTAAATGCCACTGCACACTGCACGTGTATTATGCCCAGCAGTGAAGGGGTTAATTAGGGAGCATGTAGGGAGCTTGTAGGGTTAATTTTAGCTTTGGTGTAGTGTAGTAGACAACCCCAAGTATTGATTTAGGCCCATCTTGGTATATTTCATGCCACCATTTCCCCTCCAAATGAGATCAACTAAAAAAAAACGTTCGCTTTTTCACAAACTTTTACAAAAACTTTAGGTTTCTCACTGAAATTATTTACAAACAGCTTGTGCAATTATGGCACAAATGCTTCTCTGGGATCCCCTTTGTTCAGAAATAGCAGACATATATGACTTAAGCGTTGCTTTTTGGTAATTAGAAGGCCCCTAAATACAGCTGCGCATCACACGTGTATTATGTCTAGCAGTGAAGGGGTTAATTAGGTAGCTTGTAGGGAGCTTGCAGGGTTAATTTTAGCTTTAATGTAGAGATCAGCCTCCCACCTGACACATCACACCCCCTCATCCCTCGCAAACAGCTCTCTTCCCTCCCCCACCCCACAATTGTCCCCGCCATCTTAAGTACTGGCAGAAAGTCTGCCAGTACTAAAATAAAAAGTATATTTTTTAGCATATTTACATATGCTGATGTGTAGGATCCCCCTTAGCCCCCAACTTCCCTGATCCACCCCAAACATCTCTCTAACCCTCCCCCTCTACCTTATTGGTAGCCATCTTGGGTACTGGCAGCTGTACCCAGTTTATGAAAAAAATGCTTTCATTTATTTATTTTTTATTTTTTCTGTAGTGTAGCTTCCCCCGCCCACCCGCCTCCCACGTCAGCTCCCACCCACCAACGATACGGGCCATCGAGAGTGGCTCTCTCTGCATCGAATGACCAAGGGGTGTTATTGCAGCGGATGCCTCGATATCGAAGGCATCACTGCAATAACCAGAAAGCAGCTGGAAGTGATCAGGATCGCTTCCAGCCGCTTTAAACCCCTAATGTTGCACAAGGTATGTCCCTGGTCTTTAAAGACCAGTTTGTGCAAGACGTACCCTGTACGACATGAGTCGTTTAGGGGTTAAGGAAGATGAGCCTAGCAGAGGAATTCATTATGGATTGTAAAGGAGCTAGGCGGTAGCTAGGGAGACCAGAGAGGACGGAGTTGCAGTTTTCGAGGCGAGAAAGGATGAGAGAGTGGATAAAACTCTTAGTTGTGTCTTGTGTAAGGAAATGTCTAATTTTAGAGATGTTTTTAAGCGGCAGGCTTTAGCCAAGGACTGAATGTGAGGAGTCAAGTGTGACCCCAAGACATCAGGTATGTGGGGTAGGGGTAATGATGGAGTTATCGACAGTTAAAGAGAAAGAGAAGTTAAAGAGAAATAGAGGGTGGAGATTTTAGACGAAGGAAAATAAGGAGCTCAGTTTTTGAGAGATTTAGCTTGAGGTAGTGAATAGACATCCAAGATGAGATATGATAAAGACAGTTAGTGACACGGGTTAGCAAAGAAGGAAATAGATCTGGTGCAGAGAGGTAGATTTGTGTGTTGTCGGCATACAAATGATATTGAAACCCGTCGAACTTTATTAAGGATCCTAATGATGATGTGTAGATTGAGAAGAGAAGGGGACAGAGTACAGAGCCTTACGGTACCCCAACAGAAAGTGGTAACAAGGCAGAAGATGCCCCAGACAAGACTACACTAAAGGTACGGTTAGACAGATAGGAAGAGAACCACGAGAGAGCTGTGTCGCAAATGCCGAAGGATTGGAGGATTCGGAGTAAAAGCTAAAAAACTGACAATACTGGCCAAAGTTCAGAAAATGTTATTAACCTCTATATTATTTATTAAATCAGGATCATGTAGTTTCATGTGTATTTTTGGTAATACATAAAAAACTGGCAAAATGGGATTCTCCTTAATCAGAAATTTAGCTTGTCTTTTAGTAATAATATCAGAGGTTCTGGCATATTTGACAGTCTTTTGTATTTTACTTTTTAATCTAGTGGTAGGGTCCCCAACCACTTTTACATAATTGTCCACATCCTGGAGCTGTCGTAATACCTCCTCTTTATATTTGATTTTATTCATAATAACAAGTGCTCCGCCCTTATCGCCAGGCTTCAGAATCAACTCATTAGGATTCTGGATTTCTCCTATTAACTTTTTTTCTTTTGGAGACAAATTACATTTAACCCATGTTTTGAAATTCTTTCTTAATTTCTCAAAGTCTTTTTTAACTAGTGTGATATAGGCCTCTACAGAAGCATTGGTATGTGGGGGATTGAAATAACTTTTTGGTTTGATGTTCTGAGTATGAAACTGGAAAGGACCAGTCATCTCTCCCCTATTAGATTCTTCTTTGTTCACAAAGAAACTTTTCAATCTCAAATTTCTAAAAAATCTCTGTAGATCACATTCAATAGCAAAAAAATCAGGAAGAGTAGTGGGGACAAAAGATAATCCCTTCTGCAATACTCTCAAAACATCATCTCCAATCTCAATGCCTGAGATATTCACCACAAGACTACAGATTTAAACCCTATGAGGTCTTTCTCAGTGGATTTAAGTTATTTACTTTGTGTTCTTAGATGAAGTTATAGAGCTCTCGAAGTCTTATAATTTACAATACATCATTGGGATATCTACACATGCGTAAATTACAATGTACTGTTTCTTTAAATATCATTTATTATTGCATTCCATTGAGACTTTCATTGTCTTTTATACAAAGCGGTAAGGGGTGTTATAAAATCTGCTAATATATGTGGGTGACTTTATGAGGTATCCTGGTTTCTGTGAACATAGAGATGCAGCTCATAACTAATATACAATGTGGTTTCAGTTTGAGAGTTAATGCAGTGTTGGTAAGATACAATTTATCCTTCAAGTAAGTAGATTTGCTAGATACAGACTAAGACATAGTCAGACGTAAAAATCTGTTTATTGTGTAATATTCGTGGGCTTTATACACATCCGCGATAGTATGCAAAACATAAATTGAAAAGCATGGATGTTACGTGAGAATGTTGTGTGATGTAATAGAAGGTTTGTATATAACTATCCAATTGTAATGAAGCAATGACCGTTCAAATAGCACCTTGCACACACACCTGCATATTCCTTGAGAAAGGGCAGAGTCCCGAAACGCACGTCGGAATCACTAGACGCCATCACCTGTCATTATTCAGTGTTGATTGAGCCACAGATTCGAATTGCTGAAGCGGGGCATGACAGAGAGGTATGAGACCAGATTGATCTGCACACTCAAATAGGACAGCGGTGTTAAGTCTCACAGTAGTACTTGGTAGCAAGCGGACAAAGACTCAGGTAACATTGTTACATCGTACCAATTGCTGGAATGAGCTATATACGAGACTTTTAAAGGTCTGAGCTACGCCAAGCATTAGGAGTGGGAACTGTCTATCAGGTCGAGGTATGGACCATGAAGTTCAAATTGCACAATGCTGGCAGTTATGTACACTGTGAGTGAAGTCTGAATTGTATGAGGTTGGACTATTATTGAAGTAAAATCTCCCTCTGTCATAGCCGATTAAGATCAGATATTGTGGCCAACACACGGCAGCGTATTTGAGGATTACACATAGATGCAGCACACATGTGAAAGGTGCAAATATGATAATGCAACAAAATCGCAAGTTTGCAATAAAGGTGTAAAAAATTGTTATGCACATATATGGGTCTGTGCGAGTCACACAAGTGGAGTTATGCATATATATGGTTCCTTGTGAGTCACGCAAGTAGAGCCAATCAGGATCATCTATATTCTGTAGCATAAGGACAATTCTATCAGATAAGTTGCATCGTTTGCATGAGTAGAGCTGATCAAGATTATTTACATAGTGTCATTTGGACGATCTGATCATATAAGATGCATTATTTGGAAAGACTGTTGTTAATCCCCATAGAACTCTTTTTGGGCTAAGGCTGAGCGATTTTTTTTAAATTTTTTTCATTTTCAGAGTGTTTTTTACTCTTTTTTTCCTATTTTTGGTGCAGGTGGTGTCAGTCATCACCCCCTGGGGACGCCTTGGGGGTGTTAAGGATATAATACATAGAAGGAATATTTTATTATTTTTCTGCTATATGATAATGTGTTATAACATTTTTTGAGTTGTTTTTGCAGCTGTATTGAGCGGATTTGTATGGAGGTTGGGGTATGTGTGAATGAGAATGGATGAACATTGATACTCTTCTATATAGCTATTGACACATAAGAACAATCAGCACGGCTGCACCAGAAAAACTGACGAGGAGAGCTTCGTAATGTGGTAAAAGGATTTATTGGGCAAAAATATAAAATCAAAAATTATACTGACATAGTCACCATCAAGTGAAAAATAACTCACTCCCGGACCGGAGTGAGTGAAGAGTAGCAAAAAAGAAACAGTATACGCGTTTCGTGCGGGACTACCGCACTTGATCACTACATATCTAACAAATCCTAATGCTACTCTTAAATAGCCACAAGCTATCTAATTAGTACAGCTTCCTGTTAACTCTTAAGTGGCTATTACTAAAACCTGACACACAAAATAGAATAAACTATACCTTAATAGCAGAAATGTGATAAACATTCTAAGCACAAATTTAAACACTATTTTAAACACAATATTATTTACAGAGGATATTATTAGCTTGTCACATAAATGCAAGAGTGAAACCCACACAAGCATTTATCTGAAAGCATTTATGTGAAAGCAGGGACAATAAGAAACACGTACTTGTAAACTAACATGATTTAGATTAATTTAAATAAAACCAATTTAAACAAATAAATTCACATCTGTTTCAATATTTAATCCCTCTGGTGATCTAGTTTGTAGATAAAAAATCCACTTCACTTCTTTCTTACATAGGGCATAATCCCTATCACCACCTCTTTTTGTCCAGGGTACATGATCAATAGCTTGAAAAAGAGCCAATGAGGAATCCCCATTGTGTTCAAATTTAAAATGCGAAGCTACCGATGTGAACACATCAGGGTCATCAATGTCCCTGAGATGTTCAAGGGCCCTATCTTTGAGAGCCCTCTTTGTTTTTCCTGTATACTGTTTTTTGCACCCCCCACAGGTAAGGAGGTACACAACATGTGTGGACTTGCAAGAAAGGGAAAATCTGATGTCATACTCTTTATTGGTGACACTTGATCTAAAAGTGTTCCCTTCAATGACATAATTACATGTTTTACAAATTCTCGCCCTACATTTGTGGAACCCTATTCTCCTTTGAAGCCAGGTCCCAGATTTTTTCTCTGGTAACATGGAAGGCGCAACAAAATTGCCAATGGTTTTGGCTCGTCTGGAGACACATTGTACCCCATCTGCAATTACTTTACTGAGAATAGAATCATTCTCAAGTATTGGGAGACATTCCCTAATGATATTGCTAATATTTTTAAGCTAAAACACAGCAAAGTAAACACAATAAAAAAATTAGGTTTGCAGAGACAGATTATGATGTGGATACATCAGATCATGATTCCCCAGATGACACAGCAGTGACTCAGGGGATATCAGTAATGGATGTTCCAGAATTGGTAACAGGCCCTTCAAAAAACGGGGAGAGCCTGGCACTAAAACCTATAAGAAAAAAACTAGAAGAGGCAGCAGGGGAAGAAAAAGAAAAAATAAAAACAGACAAGAGACATTATTACCCCAGACAGAAGAAAATTCAGACTCGCAAATATGTCTAAAAAATGTTATAAATTTATCTCAACATACCCTGACTTTAGCAGAAACAGAGGTTCTTAGCTTAGGTTTAAATTTCTCCCCTACCAGTCATTTCAGTCTGTTCGACACCATCCTGGATGTCAACAAATTTGTCAGAAAATTGACACTCAGAAAACATTTTTTTACAGAGAGCCAGGATGGTGACGAACAGAATGATACTCCTGAAAATACTCTAGCCACTGCTGATGAGCAAGCACTTGATTGTGAGTCTCTAATACTCTTTAGGGATCAATGTGCAATAGCTGATCTTATAACGCTGGGAGAAGAATCTGAGAATTTGGAGGGATCACTTGTTGACTTAGGAGCAGCTCATGGAAATGAAGTTGTGACTAGTTTCCCTAAAATGAAGGGTAGAAGCTCTTTTTACCCTGTACACACAAGAGGGAAGAGCTTGGATATCTTCCAAAGGAGTGTAGAGCATAAATTAATAAAGCTTTCAGAAAGAGTTAACTCCAGAATCTCCAAAATGCCCTTTAGTCGACACAGCAACATTACCACCAGTCAGCATAAGGCACTTACCTCTTTAAAGGAGAACAAGAATATAGTAATAAAAGCATCTGATAAGGGTGGTAATGTTGTTGTGATGGACAGGGAATATTACCTCTTTGAGTCACTGAGACAACTCAGAGATGAGGAAGTATACATTAAATTGAAGGAAAATCCAACTAAAATCTTTAGAGAACAGTTAGAAGGAATTGTCAATCTGGGGTGTCAAATAGGCATCATACCGGAGCATAAAAAAGAATTATTCTTGCCTAAAGCTCCAAACGTACCAATTTACTATTTTTTACCTAAGCTACATAAGGACCCAGTACATCCGCCAGGCAGACCCATCATCTCAGGGGTGGGTTCCTTGTTGGAGCCCATCTCTGAGCTGATTGATAGTTTTCTTCAACCTCTTGTTGCTAACCTTCTGAGTTTTATACAGGACTCCACTCAGGTGTTGAAAAGTATGCATACCCTTGAATGGAGAAGTACTTACAGGTTTGTAACTATTGACGTAGCTTCATTGTACACCTCCATTCCACACCGCAGGGGGTTAGAAGCAATTTCGGGTGTTTTAGACAAACAATCACAATATTCAGAAGATGTTAAGCACTTTTTGTCTATTACAGTCGAATTCTTGCTAACTCACAACTATTTTTTGTTTGAGGGTACTTACTATCTGCAGAGACGTGGAACAGCGATGGGGGCAAAGTTTGCCCCATCGTACGCCAACCTCTATATGGGTTGGTGGGAGTTGTTGCACGTCTTTGCGGATAGTAACCCCTTCAAGTCTAGAATTGTATTTTTTGGTCGCTATATCGATGACCTCCTGTTGGTGTGGGATGGAGATGTACAGTCTATCTGTTCCTTCTTTGATTATTTAAATCTTAATGATTTTAATTTGAAGTTTGTAGGAACATACAGTGAATCAAAAATAAATTTTTTGGATATTGAATTATCAATTGAACCAGACCATGGCCTAATAATTTCTGACATACATAGAAAACCCACTGGGGGTAATACCATTCTTAACTTTAGGTCATGTCATCCTCCACATGTTTTAAAAGCTATCCCCAAAGGCCAATATATACGCACAAAGCGTATTTGTTCTAAGGAGACATTATATCAGAAACAAAGTGAAATTCTTAAAACACGTTTGATGGCTAGGGGCTATTCAGAAAAACTTTTAAACAGTACCAAAACAATTGTTGACAATATCCCCCGTAACTCTTTACTTACCTACAAAAAACATAAAAAACAAAAAAAGAGAGATCATACCAATAAAGTTATTTTTAGTACCCCTTTCAGTTTGGAATTTAAAAATATTAGCAATATCATTAGGGAATGTCTCCCAATACTTGAGAATGATTCTATTCTCAGTAAAGTAATTGCAGATGGGGTACAATGTGTCTCCAGACGAGCCAAAACCATTGGCAATTTTGTTGCGCCTTCCATGTTACCAGAGAAAAAATCTGGGACCTGGCTTCAAAGGAGAATAGGGTTCCACAAATGTAGGGCGAGAATTTGTAAAACATGTAATTATGTCATTGAAGGGAACACTTTTAGATCAAGTGTCACCAATAAAGAGTATGACATCAGATTTTCCCTTTCTTGCAAGTCCACACATGTTGTGTACCTCCTTACCTGTGGGGGGTGCAAAAAACAGTATACAGGAAAAACAAAGAGGGCTCTCAAAGATAGGGCCCTTGAACATCTCAGGGACATTGATGACCCTGATGTGTTCACATCGGTAGCTTCGCATTTTAAATTTGAACACAATGGGGATTCCTCATTGGCTCTTTTTCAAGCTATTGATCATGTACCCTGGACAAAAAGAGGTGGTGATAGGGATTATGCCCTATGTAAGAAAGAAGTGAAGTGGATTTTTTATCTACAAACTAGATCACCAGAGGGATTAAATATTGAAACAGATGTGAATTTATTTGTTTAAATTGGTTTTATTTAAATTAATCTAAATCATGTTAGTTTACAAGTACGTGTTTCTTATTGTCCCTGCTTTCACATAAATGCTTTCAGATAAATGCTTGTGTGGGTTTCACTCTTGCATTTATGTGACAAGCTAATAATATCCTCTGTAAATAATATTGTGTTTAAAATAGTGTTTAAATTTGTGCTTAGAATGTTTATCACATTTCTGCTATTAAGGTATAGTTTATTCTATTTTGTGTGTCAGGTTTTAGTAATAGCCACTTAAGAGTTAACAGGAAGCTGTACTAATTAGATAGCTTGTGGCTATTTAAGAGTAGCATTAGGATTTGTTAGATATGTAGTGATCAAGTGCGGTAGTCCCGCACGAAACGCGTATACTGTTTCTTTTTTGCTACTCTTCACTCACTCCGGTCCGGGAGTGAGTTATTTTTCACTTGATGGTGACTATGTCAGTATAATTTTTGATTTTATATTTTTGCCCAATAAATCCTTTTACCACATTACGAAGCTCTCCTCGTCAGTTTTTCTGGTGCAGCCGTGCTGATTGTTCTTGTGTTGGCTGCTGCTTGTCGGACGTCTTGGGCGGAGACTCCTCCTGTATGGCTCCTGGATTCTGACGTCGGCGGTGAAGGGGGGGGCACAAGTGTGTACACGCCGAAGAAACGCTGAAGCAACGCTGTGTGGCATTGTCTGCAAGAAGATGGGTAAGCACTGCTTCTTTATTGTATCGATGTTGTAGCTATTGACACATGCTGTGGAGTAATAGACACAATAAAAATAAAAAAATTCTTTGTGAAAAATTCTAAGACTCGTTTGCTGGGATTTATTGATTTAATATTAGTTTAGAGTAAGGGACCATACTCTATCCTGCGCATGAGCATATTTCAATTTAGTTGTAAGGTGGTGCGGTCACTGGTTGTTAATATTTTCTATATTATTTATGATAATTATTTTTCAAAAAAAGGATTTTATTTTTAATTGCTATTTGGGGGCCGATTTATCAATGCCCGAATGGGGCTGTTTACCCCTGTTTCCGCTCGAGCCTTCAGAATTGCCGGAAACAGGAGTTAAGAAGCAGCGGTCTTAAGACCGCTGCTCCCTAACTAATACGCCTCCTCTGAGGCTGCGAAACATCAATCCGCCCAATCTCATATGATCGGGTTGATTGACAACCCCTGCTAGCGGCCGATTGGCCGCCAATCTGCAGGGGGCTACAGCGGATCATGTCCGCCAGACACTTGATAAATAGGCCCCTAGGTGTTACATTGCTTTTTCTCTCTTCCCTTTTTCATTCATTGTGTCTAACTCAGCTTATGCCCTAATGGTGTAAGTAACTCTTTATTTATGAGATCTCCTTCTTTTACTCTATTCATAAGTCTTTCTTTTCCTTTTTCCTAATGTAAAATAGATTAAATTAGATTCTTCTTTTTTTTGCAAAAGTACAGTGAGGATTAGATTACAAGTCAAGTGCAGATGATAATAGACTATATTATAAGTGGCATGCTATTGTTATCGTGAGATGCTTTAAGAAATATCGTGACCGCGCTAACTTGTGCACACATTACAAGTTAAAAGTAAATAGGTGCACTCAAAAAAGTTTGGGCGAGTGAAGACCTAGCATAATGTGTAAGGGTTCAAATAAATGTGCACCAAACACATCAAAATACATTAAAATAAAGTGCAACACTTATATATACAGTTTATGAAAAATAAATGTATATAAATATTAAACTTTTGTTAAAATGTATATGACAAGGTATTTGACTGGAAAGGGCTATAATATATAGTGAACAATCCAAAATACCAAATTCTTTTAACACTAATGAAAACCTGGTATTAACTATTATCACTTGCTATTGTGCTTTCAAGTACACCTTAAAATGCTATAGAAATAAGTGAACAGATGTTGAATTTTGGCTTAAATGGGGAATAAAGGGTTTAAAAGAAAAAAGTCTCATGTGTTGGGGAACAAGTATATGGATAAGGTATATTACAAGGGTGTGGGAAGGGAAAATCCTCAGAAGGACAGTATCACATCAATATCCCCAGAAGAGAATTGCATCATGTCAATATCCCAAGATGGACTACAAGTGTGGGACCACACCCACTCAATTTGTAACAAAATGTATTCTGTGCTGCTGCATCTGATTCCTAACCTCACTCTTTAAACCCCCAACATTTGAAGCCCCTAGTACTAGCGTTATGGACATCATAGATATGTCTGGCAACAGAAGAAATGTTGTTGCCCTTTTCAAAATCCTATTTGGTACTGTGTATATTATACAGATGTTTAGTCATATTTGTACCCAACAATGTGGTTGTCATGTGCCTTTCTGTCAGTTAAATGAGTGTATTGTGAATTTTGTGCAAACCTCACCTGCATACAACTAGCAAGATAAATCAGTGAGACCTGCAGGTGAAAATGCTTAGAGCATATCATGAGAATTGTGAGAGAGCTTCCTGTGAATTATTATTTTCAGCCCAAGGAACTCCCCTGTCCCTTTATCTACAAATTACAATGTGCAATGCAATTTGTAGATAAACAGAAATATACAAAGTCTAATTCAAATTTGTTAAAATGACACAGAAACTTTAAAATCAGAATTTGAAAAATCACTGCTGTATACAGAATCTAAATGCATTAAAATACACAATAGAATAGTTTAAATGTATTAAAACTTAAAGGTCACAATCTTAAAGGGACATAAAACCCAAAATGTTTCTTTCATGATTCTGATAGAACATACATTTTTATTACTATTGACACACCACTCTAGAAAGCTTCCCTCATATACAGCTAAATGGGAGGAGGACCTGCAGTTCCATTTATCTCAAGAGAAGTGGTTGCAGATTTTTCAGAATATGAACAGATACACGCCTTCAGTATTAATACGTGAAATGGAGGTTAAACTCCAATGTCGATAGTACTTTAAGCCATCTAGGCTGGCTACAATATATAGGGGCACCTCATCAGCTTGTTGGAGGCAGTGTGAAAATCCGGACACTTTTGTGCACATATGGTGGCAATGTCCCAAGATATACCCCTTTTGGGTAGCTATTATAGGAGAAATTAATAAGATTCTTGGAACTACAATACCTTTAGACCCGGTGATAATATTATTTAATACGTTTCCAAAAGTTAGCTGTAAACTCAGACTTCAACTATTGTATATACTAATCAATAGTGCCAAAAGATTAATACCGAAACATTGGAAACAGATAAATCCGCCTTCGGTGGAGAAATGGAGAATTTTGGTATCTACTACAATATTGCTAGAAAAGTACCATTTCGTGATATCTAAAAGGTTGGATGATTATTTGTCCATTTCCTTTATGTGGGAGGAATATAGGTCATTATGCAACCCATTGTAGTACACTTGACATGACTAGGGCCATGTTCTATGGGCATATTCTAGTTCTTACCCCAAAAAGGTGTGTAATTAGGTATAGTAAAGTTATATGAATAACTGGTTTAAGATATTATAGATTATGGACTTGAGGAATAAAGCTGTGTATTTAATGTTTAAGAGGATGCTTATGAGTGCACTAGTTTCGCTTCATGTTATTTAATGTTCCCCCTTATTTCCCCCCCCCCCTATTTTTTCTTTGTTTTTCTTTTTCTGATTTTATTGGACTGTGTATTATGTTCATACTTGCTCTGTGAAGCAATTGAAAGACTGATGTAATATCATCTATGTTGTATCTACTTATCACTCAATAAAAATGTATAAAAAAAAAAAGAACATACATTTTTAAACAACTTTTCAATTTACTTCTGTTATCAAATTTTCTTCGTTTTCTTATTATCCTTTGTTGAAAAGCAGGATGGTAAGTTCAGGAGTGTGGTCATGTCTGCATCACAATATGGCAGCAGTTTTGCAACAATGTTATACATAAGCGAAAGCACTGGATGGCAGCACTATTTCCTGTCATGTAGTGCTTCAGGCATGTGCACTCTACCTACCTAGGTATCCCTTCAACAAAGAATAAAAGGAGAACGAAGCAGTTTTGATAATAGAAGTAAATTGGAAACTTTTTGTAAAATAGTATTTTGTATCTGAATATTGAAAGAATTTTTGGGGGTTTAATGTCCCTTTAAGTATAGAATAATATAAAATACAAAGCACAAAGTGTAAATGTAACAAATTCATATCATGCAGTATTATATTGCACTGGGCTTGTCTCACATTCACATACAGAAAACCCCTTAAACAAGTATAGAAAAAATGTGCATGACTAGAATCTTTTGAGAGATATTGCAGTGATGGAGGATCATGTTAGATCATCTCATCAGAGAGCTTTATGGGAAACATATCTCATCTCTCTGGTTTTTTTTTTTTAGCTTAGGGCTTTTTTTTATTTTCATGGGCCATACAAATGCCCCTTTAGGGGCAATGGTTAGATTAGTTCTTTTTTATTTTGGGAGGTTGGGTGGATGGGGGTTGCACTGTTAGGGGGGACTTAGTATTTTTTATTTAGGACAATGCCCTACAAAAGGCCCTATTAAGGGCTACTGCTAGTTTATTGCTAGATTAGGGGGTGGTTTTATTTTGGGGTGGCTTTTTTTGTTTTTATGGGGGATTCGATTAGAAATAAAACATTTTATTTTGGATAATGTAGTTTGTTTTTTTCTGTAATCTTAGATTTTTTTTATAATCTTAGATTTTTTATTTTAATTTAATCTTTTTTTTTACTTTTATGTAATCTTAGTTTTTTTTATTTTGAGTAAGGGTAGGTTTAGGGGTTAATAGGTTAATTAGGTAGTTTGCGTTGTGGGGGGTTGGTGGTTTAGGGGTTAATAGTTTAATTAGGTAGTTTGCGTTGTGGGGGTTGGTGGATTAGGGGTTAAAAGTGTAATTAGGTACTTTCCATTGTGGGTGAATGGCGGATTCGGGGTTAATAAGTTTATTAGGGAATTTGCGATTTGGGGTTGGTGGATTAAGGGTTAATATTTTTATTAGTAGTTGCGATGTGGGGGGATGGTGGATATAGGGGTTTTGATGTGTCAGGGTTTTTTTTAGACGGGTTAGATTTTTTACTGGTAATTTTTTTTTAAATTTAGGTGCTGGCAGTTCACATACTGCCGAAAGTCACTGGTGACTCAAGAAATTTGTATTTACGGACATTTCTGAACCTCGCCAGTTTATCCAACTTATGGCAGTATATGATCTGCCAGCGCGGTTTATGTGATTAACCCGATCTGCAAGGTGAACTTATGGGCGACGCAGGTTTCAGCAGTTGCGCTGAAATTTACGCTGCATATGTAATCTTGCCCCTAATCTTTATGCTATTTCTATGTATTAAAGGGATAGGAAAGTCCAAATTAAACTTGCATGATTCAGATAGAGCATGTTATTTTAAGACCCTTTTAAATTTACTTCTATTTTAAATGTACTTATAGTCCCTTGGTATCCTTGGTTAAAAAACAATATGTACATACCTTACACTAGTGGGAACAAGCTGCTGATTGGTGGCCACACAATGTATCTTGTAATTGGCTGACTAGATATGTTTAGCTAGCTCCCATTAATGCACTGTTGCTCCTTCAGCAAAGGACACAAAGAGAATAAAGCAAATTTGATAACAGAAATAAATTGGAAATATGTTTAAAATTGCATGTTCTATGTGAATTGTGAAAAAAAACATTCGGCTAGATTACGAGTTTTGTGTTATGAGTATTACGCTGGTATTACGAGTCTTGTAGGTATAGCTGTACCGCACACTTTTTTGGTCGTAACGCAACGTAACTACCGCAGCTTTCAAAAAGTCATTTTTCAATGGGACTTCCACAGCGCCGGTATTACGAGTTTGCCTGTCCGGCCAAAAGTGAGCGGTACAGCCTATAACTACAAGATCCGTACCGTAAACTGAAAGTCAGTAGTTATGGGTTTTATGTTAAAAAGCCGTAACATAAAACTCATAACTAAAGTGCTTAAAAGTACACTAACACCCATAAACTACCTATTAACCCCTAAACCGAGGCCTTCCAGCATCGCAAACACTAAAATAAAATTATTAACCCCTAAACCGCTCCCGACATCTTTGCCACTATAATAAACATATTAACCCCTAAACCGCCGTACTCCCGCATCGCAAACCCTAGTTAAATATTATTAACCCCTAATCTGCTGTCCCTAGCATCGCCTCAACCTACATTACTGTTATTTACCCCTAATCTGCTGCCCCCAAAATCGCTGCCACTATACTAAAGTTATTAACCCCTAAACCTAACCCTAAGTCTAACCCTTACCCTAACACCCACTAACTTTACTAACTACTTAGTTAAAATAAATACAAACTTACCTGTAAAATAAAACCTAACCTAAGTTACACTAACACCTAAAACTAAACTATAATTAAATCAATTACATTAATTAAATACAATTACAATTACAAAAAAATAAACACTAAATTACACAAAATAAAAAAGAAATTATCAAATATTTAAACTAATTACATCTAATCTAATAGCCCTATCAAAATTAAAAAGCCCCCCAAAATAAAAAAAAACCTAGCCTAAACTAAACTGCCAATAGCCCTTAAAAGGGGTCTCTTGAATTCCGATTGGCTGATAGAATTCTATCAGCCAATCGGTATTAAAGGTGAAAAAATCCTATTGGCTGATGCAATCAGCCAATAGGATTTAGCTCGCATTCTATTGGCTGTTCAAATCAGCCAATAGAATGCGAGCTCAATCCTATTGGCTGATTGGATCAGCCAATAGGATTGAAGTTCAATCCTATTGGCTGATTACATCAGCCAATAGGATTTTTTCAC
Source organism: Bombina bombina (assembly GCF_027579735.1). Classification (NCBI taxonomy): domain Eukaryota; kingdom Metazoa; phylum Chordata; class Amphibia; order Anura; family Bombinatoridae; genus Bombina; species Bombina bombina. The sequence continues at coordinate 221,279,090 of NC_069505.1, read as the reverse complement.
CTTTAATTCTGATTGGCTTATATAATTCTATCAGCCAATCGGAATTCAAGGAACGCCATCTTGGATGAAGTCCCTTAAAGGAACCTTCATTCTTCAGTAGCCGTCGAAAGATGAGGATGCTCCACGCCGGATGTCTTGAAGATGGAGCTGCTCAGCGTCGGAAGGATGAAGATAGAAGATGCCGTCTGGATGAAGACTTCTGCCCGCCTAGAGGACCACTTCTTGCTGCTTGGATGAGGACTTCTCCCGGCTTCGTTGAGGATGGATGCCTGGTCTTCAAAAACTGTAAGTGGATCTTTTATTCGGTGGGTTTTATTTTTAGCTTAGGGTTTAGGCTGAAAAAGAGCTAGATGGCCTTTTAAGGGCAATGCCCATCCAAATACCCTTTTCAGGGCAATGGGGAGCTTAGGTTTTTTTAGATAGGATTTTATTTGGGGAGTTTGGTTGTGTGGGTGGTGGGTTTTACTTTTGGGGGGGTTGTTTGTATTTTTTTTTTACAGGTAAAAGAGCTGATTTCTTTGGGGCAATGCCCCGCAAAAGGCCCTTTTAAGGGCTATTGTCAGTTTAGTTTAAGCTAGGGTTTTTTTTATTTTGGGGGGCTTTTTTATTTTGATAGGGCTATTAGATTAGGTGTAATTAGTTTAAATATTTGATAATTTCTTTTTTATTTTGTGTAATTTAGTGTTTATTTTTTTTTGTAATTTAGTTAATTGTATTTAATAAATGTAATTGATTTAATTTGTAGTGTAATGTTAGGTGTTAGTGTAAGACAGGTTAGGTTTTATTTTAAAGGTAAGTTTGTATTTATTTTAACTAGGTAGTTAGTAAATAGTTAATAACTATTTACTAACTAGTCTACCTAGTTAAAATAAATACAAACTTAGCTGTGAAATAAAAATAAAACCTAAGATAGCTACAATGTAACTATTAGTTATATTGTAGCTAGGTTAGGTTTTATTTTACAGGTAAGTAAGTATTTAGTTTTAAATAGGAATTGTTTAGGTATTAATTGTAATTTTTATTTAGATTTATTTTAATTATGTTAAAGTTAGTGGTGTTAGGGTTAGGGTTTACGTTAGGGTTAGACTTAGGGTTAGGTTTAGGCGTTAATAACTTTAGTATAGTGGCGGCGATGTCGGGGGTGGCAGATTAGGGGTTAATAACTGTAATGTAGGTGGCGGCGATGTCGGGGGCGGCAGATTAGGGGTTAATGACTGTAATGTAGGTGGCGGCGACATTGGGAGCAGCATATTAGGGGTTAATAACTGTAATGTAGGTGTCTGCGGTCTCGGGGGCGGCAGATTAGGGATTAATAATTATAATGTAGGTGGCGGTGATGTCGGGGGCAGAAGATTAGGGGTGCTTAGACTCAGGGTTTATGTTAGGGTGGTAGGTGTAAACATAAGTTTTCTTTCCCCATAGGAATCAATGGGGCTGTGTTACGGAGCTTTACGCTCCTTTATTGCAGGTGTTAGGCTTTTTTTAGCCGGCTCTCCCCATTGATGTCTATGGGGAAATCGTGCACGAGCACGTAAAACCAGCTCAAAGCAGCGCTGGTATTTGGGTGCGGTATGGAGCTCAATGGAGCTCAACGCTGCCATATTGCCTGCTAACCCCGGGTTTTTGCAAACCTGTAATAGCAGCGCTATAGGGAGGTGAGCGGTGGAAATAACTTGCAAGTTAGCACCGAGCAGCTCATAACGCAAAACTTGTAATTTAGCCGATTGGGTTTCATGTCCCTTTAAAGGACCATTAAACATGATATTTCAATAATGCATAAAGGGCCAGACTATGAGTGGAGCACAAAATTGTGCTTTTCGCAATCACAATATTTGCGCTCCACTTGTAACACCAGCGCACACAATTGTGTGCTGGTATTAGAAGTGATCTGCAATGTGAACACGACCTTGCGTTCACATTGCATAGAAGCTTTGCGCTTTAGGTTCCTATGGGAGTCTTGTTCTGATGCGGTCATACACGACACAGAGCCAAAGTGCAGCGAAGGTGTTAAGTTGCGCAGTGATGGGCAGCAAATTTAAATATATATGTATATATATATATATATATATATATATATATATATATACACACACACATTCGCCTAGATTTAGAGTTTTGTCTGTAAAGACCCGCGTAGCTAACGCTGCTTTTTTTTCCAACGCACCCTTCCAACAACGCTGGTATTTAGAGTTGTCTGAGGGGCTGCGTTAGGCTCAAAAAAGGGTGCGTTGAGCCTAACTAAGCTCCATTTCAACGCTCAATACCAGCGTTGCTTACGGCAGGGGTAAGCTGGTAAGCTAGAAAAATGTGCTCGTGCACGATATCCCCATAGGAAACAATGGGGCATTTTGGGCTGAAAAAAAACCTAACACCTGCAAAAAAGTAGCGGTCAGCTCCTAATGCAGCCCCATTGTTTCCTATGGGGAAACACTTTCTAAGTCTGCTCCTAACACACTAACATGAACCCCGAGTCTAAACACTGATAACCTTACACTTATTAACCTCTAATCTGCCGACCCCGCTATCGCTGACACCTGCATATTATTATTAACCTCTAATCTTCCGCTCCGGACACCGCCGCAACCTACATTATCCCTATGAACCCCTAATCTGCTGCCCCTAACACCGCCGACCCCTATATTATATTTATTAACCCCTAATCTGCCCCCCCCAATGTTGCCACTACCTTACCTACACTTATTAACCTCTAATCTGCCGACCAGACCTCGCCGCCACTATAATAAATGTATTAACCCCTAAACCGCCGCACTCCCACCTTGCAAACACTATAATAAATAGTATTAACCTCTAATCTGCCCTCCCTAACATCGCCGCCACCTACCTACATTTATTAACCCCTAATCTGCCGCCCGCACTGTCGCCGCTACTATAATAAATTTATTAACCCCTAAACCTAACTCTGAACCTAACCCTAACAACCCCCTAACATAAATAAAATTTAAATTAAACGAAATAATATTCCTAAAATTAACTAAATTATTCCTATTTAAAACTAAATACCTATAAAATAAACCCTAATATAGCTACAATATAACTAATAGTTACATTGTAGCTATTTTAGGATTTATATTTATTTTACAGGCAACTTTGTATTTATTTTAACTACGTACAATAGCTATTAAATAGTTAATAACTATTTAATAGCTACCTAGTTAAAATAACTACAAAATTACCTTTAAAATAAATCCTAACCTAAGTAACAATTAAACCTAACACTACACTATCATTACATTATTTAAATAAATTACCTACAATTACATAAAATAAAATTCAATAAAATAAACTATTCTATAATACAAAAAAACCCACTAAATTACAAAAAATAAAAAAGAATTACAAGAATTTTAAACTAATTACACCTAATCTAAGCCCCCTAATAAAATAAAAAATCCCCCCAAAATAAAAAAACTAAACTACCAAAGTAATCAGCTCAATAACCAGCCCTTAAAAGGGCTTTTTGCGGGGGCATTGCCCCAAAGTAATCAGCTCTTTTGCATGAAAATAAAAATACAATACCCCCCCCCACATTACAACCCACCACCCACATACCCCTACTCTAACCCACCCAAACCCCCTTAAAAAAATCGCTAACCCCCTGAAGATCTCCCTACCTTGAGTTGTCTTCACTCAGCTGAGCCGAATTCTTCATCCAAGGTGCACAGAGGAGGTCCATCATCCGGTAGAAGTCTTCATCTAAGCGGGGCAAAAAGAGGTCCTCCATCCGGTAGAAGTGATCATCCAGGCGGCGTCTTCAATCTTCATCCATCCAGAGCGGAGCCGAGCCATCTTCAAAGGAGCCGACGCAGAGCCATCCTCTTCTACCGACGGACTAACGACGAATGAAGGTTCCTTTAAGGGACTTCATCCAAGATGGTGTCCCTTCAATTCCGATTGGCTGATAGAATTATATCAGCCAATTGGAATTAAGGTAGAAAAAATCTGATTGGCTGATGCAATCAGCCAATCAGATTGAAGTTCAATCCGATTGGCTGATCCAATCAGACAATCGTATTGAACTCGCATTCTATTGGCTGTTCTGATCATCTTGGATGACGTCCCTTAAAGGAACCTTCATTCGTCGCTAGTCCGTCGGTAGAAGAGGATGGCTCTGCGTCGGCTCCTTTGAAGATGGCTCCGCTCCGGATGGATGAAGATTGAAGACGCCGCCTGGATGAACACTTCTACCGGATGAAAGCAAAGAATTGCACAAGCACCAAGGGTATAAATCAGCTTGTTTGCAGGTGTGCCAACTATTGGACCTGCACCAAGGTCCCAAGAAGTCAGTCCAAAAATAATGATATAGCTGCACCACCATCTGTATTAAAACATCATTATTTTATTGTGCCACTTAAAACAGACAACGTTTCGGACCCATGTCCTTATTCATGTCTAACATACAACTCTAAAAACAAACCTTATAAAGGCTGCGGCTCCACCCACCACACCTGTTCTCACCTGTGTTCAATTAATACAAACTTTTTGTTTTGCTTAATGCCATCTAGTGGTCATTATTTACATCTCTAATTACATTTATCATAGTTTTTCAACAAAGGACATAAAGAGTACAAAAAACTTTTTTTCATCATTGTTAATCATACATCAAGTTAATCTACTCAGTACAAAAAATAATTGAATTTACACTTATTGTCATTAGTTATTGTATTGCAATGTATTATTTTCTAAAAATAACATACAAAACATAAAAAAGGGGATTTTTTCTTTTCTTAATTCTTTTTCAACATTGCTAATTCAAATATCTTTTGAAGAAAAGCCAATTTTAATTGTTGCCCTTCCAATTAGATCTTATTAAATGGTCATCTTGAAAAAAGAATACTTTTGGAGCTCTTAAACAATTACCAAGAACGTCCTTCAACAAAGGATAAAAAAACAAAAAGGTCAACCTAAAAAAAATATTTTTTTATAAAATTTATGCCAGTTCTTAAATCTTTTTACATGTTCAGCATTAAATTTAAAAAGGTATTAGCTAAGTGAATTTAAATTCTAATCTATCCAAAAAAAGACTTTCAACAAAAGATATCAAAAGAACTGAGTAAATGTAACTATCTGTATCCCTGAAGTTTTAAACCCAAAATTTTTTTAGAAAAACCTGCCAGTTAAACTACTATCAAGTACCTAATCATCCATATTTACTGACATACACTCCAATCCATTTCCCTATTCATCCCATTGGGTATCTTAGTCCCCAGTTCATGAATCCAGTATAATTCTCTATATTTTAACAACCTAACCCTATTACCACCCCTCCTAGAAAGACAAATTTGTTCTAACACCTGGAATCTAAGATGATTAATCTGGTGTCCAGCAGTTATAAAATGGTGGGATACAGGAGCATCCAATTTTCCTGTCCTGATATTACTTTTGTGTTGGTTAATATGCTCCCGTACCATCTTGGTGGTCTCGCCCACATACCCTAAACCACATGGGCACTTAATTAGATACACCATGAACTTAGAGTTACAAGTATAGTAATCCTTAAGTTTATATTTCTTACCCGACGAGGGATGGGTAAAAATGGGGCCTTTAATGATACTATTGCAGTTTTGACAATTAAGGCATGGAAAACATCCCAAGTTTTTATGCCCAATGTGTCCCTGGGTAATTCTACCCCTTGGGCCCACATCAGCTTTAACCAATGTATCTTTAAGGTTCTTGCCCCTTTTAAAGGCAGCCATGGGGGACTAGAGAATTCTTCAACATTTGGATTAGAAATTTGTAAAATGTGCCAATGTTTTTTTAGTACTTTTTGTATTTGGTTACTCCAAGGAGAATATTCATTAACAAAGATCATTCTTTTATCCTTCTTATTTCTCATTTTGTCCTTAAGTAATTCTGTCCTAGGGATCTGCAGTACATCTTTAATCCCCTGTTCAATTAAGTTACTTAGGTATCCCCTCTGTTTAAAGTGTTCACCCATTTCCAATAATCTTTCTTTTACCAAATTTTCATCTGAGACAATTCGTCTTACTCGAATTAATTGGCTTTTGGGTAAACTCTTTTAGTTTAACTGGCAGGTTTTTTTTAAAAAAATTTGGGTTTAAAACTTCAGGGATACGGATAGTTACATTTACTCAGTTCTTTTGATATCTTTTGTTGAAAGTCTTTTTTTGGATAGATTGGAATTTAAATTCACTTAGCTAATACCTTTTTAAATTGAATGCTGAACATGTAAAAAGATTTAAGAACTGGCATAAATTTTATAAAAAAAGAATTTTTTTAGGTTGACCTTTTTATTTTTTTATCCTTTGTTGAAGGACGTTCTTGGTAATTGTTTAAGAGCTCCAAAAGTATTCTTTTTTCAAGATGACCATTTAATAAGATCTAATTGGAAGGGCAACAATTAAAATTGGCTTTTCTTCAAAAGATATTTGAATTAGCAATGTTGAAAAAGAATTAAGAAAAGAAAAAATCCCCTTTTTTATGTTTTGTATGTTATTTTTAGAAAATAATACATTGCAATACAATAACTAATGACGATAAGTGTATATTCAATTATTTTTTGTACTGAGTAGATTAACTTGATGTATGATTAACAATGATGAAAAAAAGTTTTTTGTACTCTTTATGTCCTTTGTTGAAAAACTATGATAAATGTAATTAGAGATGTAAATAATGACCACTAGACGGCATTAAGCAAAACAAAAAAGTTTGTATTAATTGAACACAGGTGAGAACAGGTGTGGTGGGTGGAGCCGCAGCCTTTATAAGGTTTGTTTTTAGAGTTGTATGTTAGACATGAATAAGGACATGGGTCCAAAACGTTGTCTGTTTTAAGTGGCACAATAAAATAATGATGTTTTAATACAGATGGTGGTGCAGCTATATCATTATTTTTGGACTGACTTCTACCGGATGGAGGACCTCTTTTTGCCCCGCTTGGATGAAGACTTCTACCGGATGATGGACCTCCTCTGCGCACCTTGGATGAAGAATTCAGCTCGGCTGAGTGAAGACGACTCAAGGTAGGGAGATCTTCAGGGAGTTAGCGATAGGTTTTTTTAAGGGGGGTTTGGGTGGGTTAGAGTAGGGGGGCGGGTTGTAATGTTGGGGGGGTATTGTATTTTTATTTTCATGCAAAAGAGCTGATTACTTTGGGGCAAGGCCCCGCAAAAAAACCCTTTTAAGGGCTGGTAAAAGAGCTGATTACTTTTGTATTTTAGAATTGGGTAGGGAATTTTTTATTTTGGGGGGCTTTTTTATTTTATTAGGGGGCTTAGATTAGGTGTAATTAGTTTAAACTGCTTGTAATTCTTTTTTATTTTATGTAATTTAGTGTTTGTTTGTTTTTTGTATTATAGAATAGTTTATTTTATTGTATTTTAATTTATGTAATTGTAGGTAATTTATTTAATTAATGTAATGATAGTGTAGTGTTAGGTTTAATTGTAACTTAGGTTAGGATTTATCTTACAGGTAATTTTGTAGTTATTTTAACTAGGTAGCTATTAAATAGTTATTAACTATTTAATAGCTATTGTACCTAGTTAAAATAAATACAAAGTTGCCTGTAAAATAAATATAAATCCTAAAATAGCTACAATATAATTATTCGTTATATTGTAGCTATATTAAGGTTTATTTTATAGGTATTTAGTTTTAAATAGGAATAATTTAGTTAATTTTAGGGATATTATTTTGTTTAATTTAAATTATATTTATGTTAGGGGGGTGTTAGGGTTAGGGTTAGAGTTAGGTTTAGGGGTTAATAAATTTATTATAGTAGCGGCGATGGTGCGGGCGGCAGATTAGGGGTTAATAATTGTAGGTAGGTGGCGGCGATGTTAGGGAGGGCAGATTAGGGGTTAATACTATTTATTATAGTGTTTGCGAGGCGGTTTAGGGGTTAATACATTTATTATAGTGGCAGCGAGGTCTGGTCAGCAGATTAGGGGTTAATAAGTGTAGTTAGGTAGCGGCGACGTTGGGGGGCAGATTAGGGGTTAATAAATATAATATAGGGGTCGGCGATGTTAGGGGCAGCAGATTAGGGGTTCATAGGGATAATGTAGGTTGCGGCGGTGTCCGGTCGGCAGATTAGGGGTTAAAACATTTTATTACAGTGGTGGCGATGTGGGGGGGCCTTGATTTAGGGGTACATAGGTAATTTATGGGTGTTAGTGTACTTTAGAGCACAGTAGTTAAGAGCTTTATATTCACGCGTTATCCCATAAAGCTCTTAACTACTGACTTTTTTTTGCGGTTGGAGTCTTGTCGGTAGAGGGTCTACCGCTCACTTCTCCCAAGACTCCAAATACCAGCGTTAGGCAGATCCCATTGAAAAGATAGAATACGCAATTTGCATAAGGGGATCTGCGGTAGCCTGGAATCGCGGTAGGGAAGTGAGCGGTAGACTTGTACCTGCCTGACTCTAAATACCAGCAGGCGGCCAAAAGCAGCGTTAGGAGCCTTTAACGCTGCTTTTGACGGCTAATGCAGAACTCTAAATCTAGGTGATTGTTTTTTCTAACACCCCCCATTCCCTAACTTTAAGCCTTAAAAACTGCTTTGTGCAGATAATATTTTAAAAACTAGATAGATGTTACTCTTTTTTTAGTTTTTAAAACTACTCTGTATTGTAAATGGTTATTTATTTATCACACGACCATAAACGGGCGAATCTGCCAATTTGCTGGCACACTATAATTTAGCACTCCATTTATAATCTAGTCCAAAATGTTTCATTATTGCAAGTGAAACATTATTGTGATATACATTCATTATGTATTTTGCTGCCTTTTGCTGTAAAATACATCTAAAAATGTGTTTCTTTCATTTTCTCCAAGGGAGGTTTGGGTTAATACTTTTAAGCAATTTATGCAAGCTTTTGTTTACTTCACCCTCCCCTTCAGATTCTCAGCAGCCACATGTTTGTGAAAGGTGGATTATCAGATTTGAATCAGCAATCATGATAGGAAGATCATTTTTTGAATAGTAACCAATTTGAATAAGTGCTAAACCACCTTAAAGTGAATGTAAATTTTCCCGTTTTTAGGAATCAATATTAATTCATAATCAGTGTATTAGTCAAAACGCAATATATTTTTTTCAAAAAAAGCAAAATATCACATTATATTTTCAATGCAAACTTATCTCCGTTTTCGCATCTAGCTCCTCTCATCCATTTCTTCCTTTATTTTTTCCGCATAACGTATAGAGCGGTCCCACCCGCTCTATGACGTATTTGAAAAGCTTGTTCACGATGTGTTGTTTTTTTGCGCATGCGTTTAACTTTCAGTGCCTAATTTGCGCATGCGTTATTAAATTATTGTGATAGATAGATTATATTTATATAATAGGTCTTTCAGTTGCACAGCGCTTTTTCTTTGAAAAGTATCTATCATTACAATTTGTCTCAGTTTTAGGAAGATAGATACTTACTTGCTATTCACCGTGAATCCAGGAAGCAAATGACTGCTGCTTTTTTATGCGCATGCTTAAATCGTGTACGCGAAGCGCTTCTAAATCAAACAGCAGTTGGTTTACGCATGCGCTTAAAGAAAGACGCATGCGCATAAAGAAAACAGAATTTATGCTTACCTGATAAATTACTTTCTCCAACGGTGTGTCCGGTCCACGGCGTCATCCTTACTTGTGGGATATTCTCTTCCCCAACAGGAAATGGCAAAGAGTCCCAGCAAAGCTGGTCACATGATCCCTCCTAGGCTCCGCCCACCCCAGTCATTCGACCGACGGACAGGAGGAAATATATATAGGAGAAACCATATGATACCGTGGTGACTGTAGTTAGAGAAAATAATTCATCAGACCTGATTAAAAAACCAGGGCGGGCCGTGGACCGGACACACCGTTGGAGAAAGTAATTTATCAGGTAAGCATAAATTCTGTTTTCTCCAACATTGGTGTGTCCGGTCCACGGTGTCATCCTTACTTGTGGGAACCAATACCAAAGCTTTAGGACACGGATGAAGGGAGGGAGCAAATCAGGTCACCTAAACGGAAGGAACCACAGCTTGCAAAACCTTTCTCCCAAAAATAGCCTCCGAAGAAGCAAAAGTATCAAATTTGTAAAATTTGGCAAAAGTGTGCAGTGAAGACCAAGTCGCTGCCTTACATATCTGGTCAACAGAAGCCTCGTTCTTGAAGGCCCATGTGGAAGCCACAGCCCTAGTGGAGTGAGCTGTGATTCTTTCAGGAGGCTGCCGTCCGGCAGTCTCATAAGCCAATCGGATGATGCTTTTAAGCCAAAAGGAAAGAGAGGTAGAAGTCGCTTTTTGACCTCTCCTTTTACCAGAATAAACAACAAACAAGGAAGATGTTTGTCTGAAATCTTTAGTAGCCTCTAAATAGAACTTTAGAGCACGGACAACGTCCAAATTGTGTAACAAACGTTCCTTCTTTGAAACTGGATTCGGACACAAAGAAGGTACAACTATCTCCTGGTTAATATTTTTGTTAGAAACAACTTTAGGAAGAAAACCAGGCTTAGTACGCAAAACCACCTTATCTGCATGGAACACCAGATAAGGAGGAGAACACTGCAGAGCAGATAACTCTGAAACTCTTCTAGCAGAAGAAATTGCAACCAAAAACAAAACTTTCCAAGATAGTAACTTAATATCTATGGAATGTAAGGGTTCAAACGGAACCCCTTGAAGAACTGAAAGAACTAGATTTAGACTCCAGGGAGGAGTCAAAGGTCTGTAAACAGGCTTGATCCTAACCAGAGCCTGAACAAATGCTTGAACATCTGGCACAGCTGCCAGTCTTTTGTGTAGTAAGACAGATAAAGCAGAGATCTGTCCCTTTAGAGAACTTGCAGATAATCCTTTCTCCAAACCTTCTTGAAGAAAGGAGAGAATCTTAGGAATTTTTATCTTATTCCATGGGAATCCTTTGGATTCACACCAACAGATATATTTTTTCCATATTATATGGTAAATTTTTCTAGTTACAGGTTTTCTGGCCTGAACCAGAGTATCTATCACCGAATCTGAAAACCCACGCTTTGATAGAATCAAGAGTTCAATCTCCAAGCCGTCAGTTGGAGGGAGACCAGATTTGGGTGTTCGAATGGACCTTGAACAAGAAGGTCCTGTCTCAAAGGTAGCTTCCATGGTGGAGCCGATGACATATTCACCAGGTCTGCATACCAAGTCCTGCGTGGCCATGCAGGAGCTATCAAGATCACCAAGGCCCTCTCCTGACTGATCCTGGCTACCAGCCTGGGAATGAGAGGAAACGGTGGGAATACGTAAGCTAGGTTGAAAGTCCAAGGAGCTACTAGTGCATCTACTAGAGTCGCCTTGGGATCCCTGGATCTGGACCCGTAGCAAGGAACCTTGAAGTTCTGACGAGACGCCATCAGATCCATGTCTGGAATGCCCCATAATTGAGTTATTTGGGCAAAGATTTCCGGATGGAGTTCCCACTCCCCCGGATGAAATGTCTGACGACTCAGAAAATCCGCTTCCCAATTTTCCACTCCTGAGATGTGGATCGCAGACAAGTGGCAGGAGTGATCCTCCGCCCATTGAATTATTTTGGTCACTTCTTTCATCGCCAGGGAACTCTTTGTTCCCCCTTGATGATTGATATAAGCAACAGTCGTCATGTTGTCTGATTGGAACCTTATGAATTTGGCCTTTGCTAGTTGAGGCCAAGCTATGAGAGCATTGAATATCGCTCTCAGTTCCAGAATGTTTATCGAGAGAAGAGACTCTTCCCGAGACCATAGACCCTGAGCTTTCAGGGATTCCCAGACCGCACCCCAGCCCACTAGACTGGCGTCGGTCGTGACAATGACCCACTCCGGCCTGCGGAAGCTCATTCCCTGGGACAGATGGTCCAGGGTCAGCCACCAACGGAGTGAATCTCTGGTCTTTTGATCTACTTGAATCATTGGAGACAAGTCTGTATAATCCCCATTCCACTGTTTGAGCATGCACAGTTGTAATGGTCTTAGATGAATTTGTGCAAAAGGAACTATGTCCATTGTTGTAACCATCAATCCTATTACTTCCTTGCACAGCGCTATGGAAGGACGAGGAACAGAATGAAGCACTTGACAAGAGCTTAGAAGTTTTGATTTTCTGACCTCTGTCAGAAAAATCCTCATTTCTAAGGAATCTATTATTGTTCCCAAGAAGGGAACTCTTGTTGACGGGGACAGAGAACTCTTTTCTTTGTTCACCTTCCATCCGTGAGATGTGAGAAAGGCTAGAACGATGTCCGTATGAGCCTTTGCCTTTGACAGGGACGACGCTTGTATTAGAATGTCGTCCAAGTAAGGTACTACTGCAATGCCCCTTGGTCTTAGAACCGCTAGAAGGGACCCTAGCACCTTTGTGAAAATCCTTGGAGCAGTGGCTAATCCGAATGGAAGAGCCACAAACTGGTAATGTTTGTCCAGAAAAGCGAACCTTAGGAACTGATGATGTTCCTTGTGGATAGGGATATGTAGGTACGCATCCTTTAGATCCACGGTAGTCATAAATTGACTTTCCTGGATGGTGGGTAGAATCGTTCGAATAGTTTCCATTTTGAACGATGGTACCCTGAGAAATTTGTTTAGGATCTTCAAATCCAAAATTGGTCTGAACGTTCCCTCTTTTTTGGGAACTACGAACAGATTGGAATAAAATCCCATTCCTTGTTCCTTTATTGGAACTGGGTGTATCACTCCCATCTTTAACAGGTCTTCTACACAATGTAAGAATGCCTGTCTCTTTATTTGGTTTGAGGATAAGTGAGACTTGTGGAACCTTCCCCTTGGGGGTAGTTCCTTGAATTCCAGGAGATAACCTTGAGAAACTATTTCTAGCGCCCAAGGATCCTGAACATCTCTTGCCCAAGCCTGAGCAAAGAGAGAGAGTCTGCCCCCCACCAGATCCGGTCCCGGATCGGGGGCTACTCCTTCATGCTGTCTTGTTAGCAGTGGCAGGCTTCTTGGCCTGCTTACCCTTGTTCCAGCCTTGCATTGGTTTCCAGGCTGGTTTGGGTTGTGAGGCATTACCCTCTTGCTTAGAGGATGCAGAATTAGAGGCTGGTCCATTTCTGCGAAAGGGACGAAAATTAGGCTTATTTTTAGCCTTAAAAGACCTATCCTGTGGAAGGGTGTGGCCCTTTCCCCCAGTGATGTCTGAAATAATCTCTTTCAAATCAGGTCCAAATAAAGTTTTACCTTTGAAAGGAATGTTAAGTAATTTTGTCTTGGATGACACATCCGCTGACCAAGACTTTAGCCAAAGCGCTCTGCGCGCCACAATAGCAAACCCTGAATTTTTCGCCGCTAATTTTGCTAATTGCAAAGCGGCATCTAAAATAAAAGAGTTAGCCAATTTAAGTGCGTGAACTCTCTCCATAACCTCCTCATATGGAGTTTCTCTACTGAGCGACTTTTCTAGTTCCTCGAACCAGAACCACGCTGCCGTAGTGACAGGAACAATGCATGAAATTGGTTGTAGAAGGTAGCCTTGCTGTACAAAAATCTTTTTAAGTAAACCTTCCAATTTTTTATCCATAGGATCTTTGAAAGCACAACTATCTTCGATAGGAATAGTAGTGCGTTTGTTTAGAGTAGAAACTGCCCCCTTGACCTTGGGGACTGTCTGCCATAAGTCCTTTCTGGGGTCGACCATAGGAAATAATTTCTTAAATATAGGGGGAGGAACAAAAGGTATGCCGGGCTTTTCCCACTCTTTATTTACTATGTCCGCCACCCGCTTGGGTATAGGAAAAGCGTCGGGGGGCACCGGAACCTCTAGGAACCTGTCCATCTTGCATAATTTCTCTGGAATGACCAAATTGTCACAATCATCCAGAGTAGATAACACCTCCTTAAGCAGTGCGCGGAGATGTTCTAATTTAAATTTAAATGTCACAACATCAGGTTCAGCTTGATGAGAAATTTTTCCTGAATCTGAAATTTCTCCCTCAGACAAAACCTCCCTCATGGCCCCTTCAGATTGGTGTGAGGGTATGACAGAACAATTATCATCAGCGTCCTCTTGCTCTTCAGTGTTTAAAACAGAGCAATCGCGCTTTCTCTGATAAGTAGGCATTTTGGATAAAAGATTTGCTATGGAGTTATCCATTACAGCCGTTAATTGTTGCATGGTAATAAGTATTGGCGCACTAGATGTACTAGGGGCCTCCTGCATGGGCAAAACTGGTGTAGACACAGTAGGAGATGATGTAGTATCATGTTTACTCCCCTCATTTGAGGAATCATCTTGGGCAATATCATTATTTGTGGCAGTACTGTCCTTACTTTGTTTGGACGCTATGGCACAATTATCACATAAATTTAAATGGGGAGACACATTGGCTTTCATACATATAGAACATAGCTTATTTGAAGGTACAGACATGTTAAACAGGCTTAAACTTGTCAACAATGCACAAAAAACGTTTTAAAATAAAACCGTTACTGTCACTTTAAATTTCAAACAGAAAACACTTTATTACTGAATATGTGAAAAAGTATGAAGGAATTGTTCAAAAATTACCAAATTTTCTCCACAGTGTCTTAAAGCCTTAAAAGTATTGCACACCAAATTTCAGAGCTTTAACCCTTAAAATAACGGAACCGGAGCCGTTTTTCAATTTAACCCCTATACAGTCCCAGATACAGTATTTGCTAAGACCCAACCAAGCCCTGAGGGGAATACGATACCAAATGACGCCTTCTAAAAGCTTTTTCAGAGATTCTTAGATCCTCACACATGCATCTGCATGCCCTGCTCTCAAAAAACAACTGTGCATTAATGGCGCGAAAATGAGGCTCAGTCTATGACTAGAAAGGCCCCCTGACTGAAAAAGGTGTCCAATACAGTGCCTGCCGTTTTATAAACGTTCCCCAAGATTATAAATGTCAATTGTTAGCCTAAATTTAAATAATATGCACAAATAAAGCAATCGATTTAGCCCATAAAAATGTCTACCAGTTTTTTAGCCCATAATAAGCCCTTTATTCTGTTTGTTTTTGACTAAGAAAATGGCTTACCGGTCCCCATGAGGGGAAATGACAGCCTTCCAGCATTACACAGTCTTGTTAGAAATATGGCTAGTCATACCTTAAGCAGAAAAGTCTGCTAACTGTTTCCCCCAACTGAAGTTACTTCATCTCAACAGTCCTATGTGGAAACAGCAATCGATTTTAGTTACTGTCTGCTAAAATCATCTTCCTCTTACAAACAGAAATCTTCATCCTTTTCTGTTTCAGAGTAAATAGTACATACCAGCACTATTTTAAAATAACAAACACTTGATAGAAGAATAAAAACTACATTTAAACACCAAAAAACTCTTAACCATCTCCGTGGAGATGTTGCCTGTGCAACGGCAAAGAGAATGACTGGGGTGGGCGGAGCCTAGGAGGGATCATGTGACCAGCTTTGCTGGGACTCTTTGCCATTTCCTGTTGGGGAAGAGAATATCCCACAAGTAAGGATGACGCCGTGGACCGGACACACCAATGTTGGAGAAATAGTGACGTCTCCGTAAAGGGGCTGGACGCCACGGGGTATGATTGATCATTAGTAGACTACAGTGTCAATCAACGTTATAAACGCGGTCCAAAATGGTGGGCGGAGGATGCGAGCAAGACGATTCATAGTAAATAAGTATATAGATCGATATAATTATACTTTTTTTAAAAACGATGAATTAAACTTAACTTAATTTTGATTGATAAACAAATTGAGATTGTGCGATAGCATTGACTTTACATCCACTTTAAGGAAAGAGATAAGGGCCTGCTTCCCCAGTCTGTCTCAACTGCACAAGTGCAGGGTTTGTGCTATATCTGAATATTAGTCTGTGATTGGTTAGCAGGGATTATTTTGTTCTGGGGGAGCAGGGAAATCATTGAAATGGATAAACATAAAACAATATACTCATTTGACAAAATTAAGCTGCAGTTTTCATTGCAAAATTATTCTCTTAAATGAAGGTTCAAAGTAATGTAGTTTACAATTTGTATTTAGTGCTCCTTTAAAGAAATGCATAAATGCTTTACTGTCTGTAATGACTGAATAGATTTTGTGTTATATAATATAATGCACAATGAGGAGAGCTGACACCAGCTATATATTGATGTTTTGGAAACAATTTTACAAGACATTGATTTAGAAGCTGTTTCATTGTGAGCTCATCTCTGTTTTTACAGCCACAAGGGACTTTGTCATATTTGGTTACGACGTGGGAGGAAAGTGATGGATGACAATATTTAGAGAGAAGAAACTACGTAGCTGTTTTCAGATGGGTAAGACCTAGTGTAGTTATGACTTCCTTGCCTGTTTTGGCAGTCAGCTTAACCCCCTGTCATGATATGGGATGCTACCCAGATGCACTGACAGGGGTAGGGCTAGTACTGCTGAAAAACATTTCTCAGAAATGTACAAATGTCATTTTTGAGCAGAAATAAAATAACGTAACCTCAACCTCCTCACTGTTATTATTTGCTCAATCTATCTAGCACAATCACTTAACCCCTTGGCTGCCAGATGATATGTGTATACCTTTTGGCAGGCAACAGAATAAAAGAGAATTGACAGATGGCAATATAATATCATTCATAATCTTGGTTAAAGGGACATACATTCACCCACTAAACCCCCTAACCTAACACCCCCTCAAAGTTAACCCAAAATAGAAAAACCTTACCTTTACCAAAAAGCTATCTACCTTTAAAAAAATAAAAACTTACATGTGAAAGTAAAAAAATATAACCTTACCTTTTTTTTTTAAAAAAAGCAAAAAAACGCCTACCATTACTATTAAAAAACACCCATAAACTACCATTACTGTTTAAAAAAAAACAAAAAACTAAAATTATTTGTAAACCCTCCCCCCCGCAACATTACTTAAAATAAATCAAACCCCTAACAATACAAACAAATAAAAAACCTATCATTACAAAAAAAATAACCAATAGAAAAAAAGTTCATTCTATTGGCTGATTTTAATTTGAACATGCAAATCAGCCAATAGGAATGCAAGGATACCCCTATATAAAAGGGGTACCTTGCATTCAAAATTCAGTGTGCGACTGGTGACCGCATAGAGAGGACATCCGTGTTGAATATGTGAAGATAGATGAAGATCACTGCTGCCGCTGGGATGAAGATAAGAAGATGGACCGCCGCCGGGATAAAGAAGAAGCACCGCCTGGATAAAGATGGAGTGCCACCATCATCTTTGGGGAGTACTATCTTGGGGTTTGGAGTTATTTTTATTTTTTAAAGATAAGGGAGTTTGTTTTATTTTCTCTGGGCAGCAAAAGGGCTAAATGCCCTTTTAAGGGCAAAGCCCAGACAAATGCCATTTTCACGTATTAGAGTAGGTTTTTTAGTTAGTTTTTTTTTATTTTTTTGTGTGGTGGGGGTTAATGTTAGAAGGTGTTAGTTTTTTTTCCACAAAAAGAGCTGATTCACTTTAAGGCAATGCCCTACAAAAGGCACGTTTAAGGGATATTTGTAGTTTAATTTTAGAATAGTTTTTTTATTTTGTGGTGGGTTTTTTCTGGGGGGGGGGGGGGGCTTAGAAAAGGCATAACTCTTTTATTTTTGGTGATGTTAGGGTTTTTTATTTTTTTTGTAACGTTAAGATTTTATTTTTTTACGTAATATTAGGGGATTTTTTTTGGTAATGTTAGTTTTTTGTTTTTTTTAAGCAGTAATGATATTTAAAAAACAAAAACAAAACCGTAATAGCAGTATTTAAAGAAAAAAAGTTAAGGCTATATTTTTTTTACTTTAACCTTTTATACTTTGGGAGTATCACTAACAGGAGCATTAGAGCGGCTCCTCATCACGCTACAGGTACATTAGCGCGACTGATCACTTCTCCTTTAGTGCAGGTGGAGAGGGCCTGATTCATCCCCTCTTCACAGAGTTCAGGGCCTAGATCTCCTATTCGCACAGCCTGGGAGCTTATGAAGAAGAAGAAGAGGTTTAGCGCAGCTACCCAGCACGCTACACGTAAGTTATACACTAAATTTAAAGAATAACGCATATACTCATGAATTATATTTGTTATTCTTTAAATCAGTTAGTGCATTTAACTGGATATTCATTTTGTTAAAACAAAAAGAAAATCTGCATTTTTGTTACAAATTGGCATTTATTACAAAACTAATGCACATCCTTCATATTTGATCTCCATTTTCCGACAACAGCTCTGTTTACAACTTATAATGGTTGTCAATCACCAAAACCGGAATCAATAATGCAAAAACATACAACTGTTCACCAAGCTGTCCAGCTGCTCTCACAAACTGACCACTAATTCCCATTCTGCCGGTCCATCTTTCTCTACTCTCTTTTCTGCATGTTGTATCTGTCAGTCTCCTGTTTATATGTTTTGTTTGTGTTTTAAATTTCATTGATGATGATGTATTTGGAATTCTTTGTTTGTTTTATTTGGTGCAATTCATTAACCTCAAAAAGGAAAGTCACCATTGTTGGCCTAGGCATCTCTATCGTGGTTTTAGATCTGAGCATACACAGATTGGCGGCCGGTATCTTTATTGTTTATTCAATGTGTGTTATCAGTGGATCTGTGGCTGGTGAGCATTTATCAAGTGGTTGTTGAATTTGATGTATCCATTTTGTTGTTTATATTTAGTCAATAAATTGTGGTCAGCTGGATTGTGATTGGCCGAATTTGATGCTGTGCATCATATTGGTGATTTTGGGAATCTGGGCTTACCAAATATAGACTGGTACACGTAGGTAGCACTTGGCAAGGTGTTAGTTGATTGGCTGTTTGTGTTTTAAAGCATTTTACTATTACTTATGTGATTGCACTAACACATTGAAATTTCTAAAACACATTGTAGCCTATGCGCTAAACTAAGGAGTATTATTAAATCGTTTAGAAATACTTGCCCTAAATATTGCAAAATAATTGTATTTATATAAAACAACTCTTTCAGATATAAAGAAAATCACATATAAAAAGGACATTAAACACTAAATACATTTTATAAGCATAGTATTGAGGTTATTCACTGCCTCCCTCTAGTCATGGGTACCCCATGTTGAAATCTAGCTTTCAGTGCTGATGTGTTTGCACATGAGGAACAACTCTCCTTCAGATACCTGCAGTCTAACCTAGGTTCCCAAATTGCGGATTAGAGGGAGGTGCATGAAATATATTTAGTGTTTAATATCCCTTTAAAATACTATCCAAGACCAATGTTACACCATGGTTAGTTAGCAAATGGTTACAAATTGCAAGCAATCTTTGTTGAACATCAAAACACTGTAATCCAGACCGTTTCTGGAAATGACCAAGAATACAAGATTTTATGTCAAGTGCATACTAAAGAGCTTAAAAACAATTTATATTCATTACAATTTTAACGGGAAGGAAAATAATTATTTATGGAAATCAGCTTCTCACCCTAAGCTTAAGAAATTGATAAACAGTTTATAAACACAACTAATAAAAGAATAGTTTGGCTCAAAGACAGATATGACTCAAAGAAAACAAAATGTCCTCTTTCCCGTGTCTCACAGACAGCTGATGTATCTACTCACACACATAATACACAATATATTCTAGGCATACACATAGGGCTAGATTACAAGTGGAGCTCTAAATTATCGCGCTCCCTCAAACATGCAAATTTTCCCATTTGCGGTAGCCTGATATTTACTTAAAAATGCTGCCCATCGCTGTGCTACTTACCCCCTTCTCTGTGCAAGGTTCTGATGCCGTCTCATGAGTACAATGCTTCCTAGTAATGCGAACGGTTCGCAATCGCATTGCAATTTACTTGTGATACCAGAGCATATTATCGTGCATTGGTATTACAAAGTGGAGAGCTAGGGGCCGATTTATCAAAGCTTTAACTTATAATACACTGGAACTCCGTGTCAAATTAGACGCAAAGTTGATCTGCCATAGTTAACAAAGCGTCAAGATCGTCAAATGTTGAAATGTGTGACTTAATATACGCTTCCGCAAGATCAATCCGACTCAGATTGATGCTTGTGTTATTTCAGTGGAATACTGATCATCCGCAATCACATTAGACTCTATTTGACCCTCTTGCCAATTTATCAAACATTCAACAGGTACGCTCGCGTCTAGAGTTGCAACAACTAATCTATAATAATCAATTATGAAAATAGTTATCAACAAATCTCATAATCGATTAGTTGGTCTACGATTAGATGGTTTGCACCCAGCACCAGCTGCTTCACTCCGATGAGCTCCTGCACATAGTATTGTATTTTATTGTTGTGTTCTTAGCCTAAACGACATCTACAGACGTTTACTTTTCACTTTTTCAGGATAGTATAAGTTTCTTTTAATGCTTACAACTACTCTTGGCTTATGTGCAAGCCGGAAATAATAGGAGTCATCATTTGAATTGTTTATATTAAATCATATTATTTGGGACTATGCTTTGCATGATATAGTGCTGAGCTTGTTTTTTTTATTTTTAATAAATTGTGATTTGTACCAGATTCAACCTCTATAAGTATATATTTGTTATTTTTTAGAGCAGACTAGATATTTTTCCCAAATCCTATAGCTGGTTATTTACCATTGCATATAGAAGTTTGTTCAAATGAAGTCCAGGTTTACTTTATTGAGAGGCCCCATGCCAAGAAAGAAATCATTTTGCATTGGTGGAGCTAAATATCCCACCTTGGCGAAACCCTTCTTATGCATCTTAGGCACCTCAACACCATGTGAGTGCCTCTTCTCTGCTGCAGCCAAAATAGCTTGCAAAAACAGAGCTAGCCTCAGCCAGGAGCATGTGGTCATGTTGAAATGTTTGCATTTCATTGCAATGTTCCTGAAAGAATGAATAACAGAATGTTATAAACAGTGATAGTTCTACCTCTTTCAAGTTCTACCTCTTTTCAAAAAGTTTGTGGTTTTGTTTTGTTTAATTTAAAAAATGTGCTCTGCTGCTTACAAATTGGACACACAGTTGTTTTAATGTAAAATTTTTCTAAAGTTTTATATGTATAACACTCAGTATGTGGATTGTATTTTAAATACAGGATTAAAATATAGATTTTTTTTATCCGATTGGTTGATTAATCGAATAAATAATCGGCCAATTAATCATTTATGAAAATAATTATTAGTTGCAGCCCTACTCGCCTCTATTCCGACGCAGCGTATCTATTGTTCAAATAGCCACCCTTGAGGCCGCGAATGCCATAGAAATCAATGGGTGTCTGAAAACACAGAAAGGTTATGTTCAATGATGCAAGACAATGAAGCATATTAGATAATAAAAGTAAATTAGAAACTTTATTAAAATTGTATACTCTTTCTAAATCATAAGACAAAATATGGGTTTCATGTCCTTTTAAAGTGAATGTCAACTCAAGCATACCTGTTTACGCCATATGTTAAATCAAAACAATTTAGGGGAACTTTCATTCATCGTTTTTGCAGGTCTTAAAATGGAAAGTTGAAAAATACCTTATACAATTATTTTTTTAATCGCGCTTCCTCCACCCGCCATTTAGTTCCTTTTTTTCTCGTTGATTGACATCAAGGATTTCCAATAGTGTTTTCCACCCTGTGGCGTCCAGCCCCTTTTTTCAAACGTCATGCACTGCTTCTGCGCATGCGTTACATGAGAATCTCCTATTCGGAAGCAATGCGCGTCCACAGACACGCATGCTCTATTGATACAACATAGTCTATGTTGTATCGATAGAGCATGCGTGTCTCGTAGAGTATACTGTCAGCTCTGCCTCCCGGGGGATTTAACACAATAGGCTCCCTGTCATGGGGGATATACAGAAAAGGGCAACCCTTGAATGCGAAATCCTCCAGCTCCGCCAGCAGGTTCTCTTTTGAATGCATGCGCATAGTAAGGGCGCATAGTAAGAGCTCCACGGGTGCACGCTTTCAAGGAAGTGCTGGATGGGAGGAGTTCCATCTCAAACCGGAGCTAAGTTGTTTTTTAATCTTTAATAGAAATTGTTTATTTATTTATTTAAAAAAGTTAGCGGTTGGAATAGCGAAGTGCTAAAGTAGTGTTAGGTGGCTTCAGGAGTTGAAAACTTGACATTCACTTTAAGTTGATTTTATTTACCCCTTATTACTAAATAAAATCAAGTAGGGAGATGTTACCCTACTTATGGATTATGCTACATCTTTGTCTCTCATTACAAAGTAAGGGGACAATAATCTTGCTTCAAATTTGGTGCACTAGTAGATATTGGGTTAAAAATTAAATAAATCTATTACATAATATAGCTAACTTCCTTTTTTGTATTAATCTATTTGCACCATATTTAACACATGTAATACAAGTCCCACTCTCCACTTCGCACCAAATTTGATGCAACACTTTTTGCACCAAATTTGACGCAATACTCAAACTCCTAAACAACCCACAAACTAATAAAGTTTTCCACAACTTCTTATTGGGAAATGCATAATCATGTGATTAATGAAATCAGCCAATCTGATTTAAATATACATTTTCTACTATTACTAACGAATCAATATGCTCTATACTTGTGTCATTGATCACTCACCAGAACTTGTAAGTGCAATTTGTTACATTGTGTATTATACTTTGAAAGTATGTATATGTGAAATTAGTATTAAAGATAAACATTAATGATGACATTAGGCCACACAGTGTAATATCTTTGACTATGATTTTTATAATCGAATGATGTTTGATTCAATATACTCTTAAGCTGATAGCTCAAAGGGATAGTCTACCTAACATTAAACTGTCATGAATCAGATACAGCAGAAATTAAAATCACCTCTTTACTGTCATGCTATTTTCAGTGTTTTTCTTCCTTCCCTTGAATTTCATTTTCATTAAGAAATATCATCTTATATGCCAGGCCATTTTTTAACACATGTGTAGGGGTGGTGTTTAAAACTAGACTGCAATCAGGAAGGGTTACACAGGTGCAGAGAGAAAACTGGCCCAGCTCTTAAAATATCCATTGATTGCAAATAAATACATATGATACCCTGATTACATGTTATATTCACAATTATTCTTGCTCAGAAAAATAATATATTTACACTATATACATATAGTGGTAAAAAATAAACACAGAGATATGAAAGACAACATTGTTTAGAACAAAAAAAGTTTAAAGAGTTTAGGGACATGTAAATATGTTTGCAAAAGATTTCTGACAGTATATATACAAGTATGAGCAAAGAGATATGTACATATTCTAGCATTAATAATCATTTAAAAAAAAAAAACGAGATATGCATATCATGATTTAAAGAAATGTAAATACACATTAATTTATGTGAAAATATCATATTATATTATATATATAGATTTTTTGTATAACAAATAAATAGAAAAATAACTTTCTATGAGATATTATTGTTTGTTACAGTATAAATATAGCTATTTGTTGGACATTAACAGATGAAAAATAAAAGATTAATTTTTGAGAAATGTGCTTGTTCATGGACAGAAATGAAATGGTATAAATAAAGCTGGAAAAAACAGAATATCCGTGACATCGATGACACTTATTTATCAACAATCCAATGCTCATCGCGCCATACTTGATGCGCGTGTTTTTGACAGACCTTTTAATAAATAAGGACGTCATATGAAGATTTGCGGCACCCATGTCTGGCGAGCGTATTGACTCCAGAAAATGCGCCAAGATTGACGCTTTGATAAATCGCTTGCACGAAAGTAATATTTAGCGCTCCACTTGTAATCTAGCCCATAATACACAATATATTCCACTCACACACATAATACACAATATATTCCAGGCACACATTTTTACTGGGTTTTTGGATGGAGGTTTTGTTCTGGCAGGATGTGTTTTGCAGCTAAGATTCCTTATGTATTTGAACCCTTGGAGTTTTTGTTGGATGAACCTGAAAAGACGTCAGATCAAAGGCATAACTAGAGACCACAGGGCCCAGGTGCAAGAATCTAAAAAGACCCCCCCCAAAAAAAAAAAAAAAAGTGAATTTGATACATATCTTTTTTTTTTTTTTTTTTTTTTTACATTTAACACAGAAAATAAAAATGTGAATCAGATTACATGTCTGCAAAAGGAGGTACCCTGTGCCCACAGTATGTGAGATGGTCTGACCCCCAATTACTGTATATAGTGACACTGTTTAACCTAGTACTGTATATAGTGAGTTAGTAACACAGTCTGTAATCTGGTGAGATGGCTGGCCTGACCCTACCCGCCCCAGTACTTTATAAAGTGACCACAGTAGTCTGTGACATGGTCCAGCCCCCCCATACTGTATATAGTGGTACTGTATAGTGACCCTGTTTACCCCCCGCCCCCCCATGCTGAAGCAACAAGGTCTGTAATTTGCTGGTTCCACAAACATACACACACACACACACACATACATGCATAAATACACACACAGTCACATACAAACATACACACACACACACACACACATAAACAGCAATGGGTAAAACAGATACACTAACCCCTGTGTTTGTATGTATATATGTATGTGCGTAGTGTGACACTATGTGTGTGTAGTGTTTGTATGTGTGTAGTGTGGATGCTGAATGTGTATGTAGTATGGGTGTGCATGTGCAGAATGTGTGTATAGTATCAGTGTTTATGTGTGTGTATGTAAATGTGTGAGTGTTTGCTTATGTGGTGTAATGTATATGTTTGATGTGCTGTAAGTGTAATGTATGTGAGTGTTTGTTGTGCTTCAAAATAGTGTGTGCACTGTATTTAAATTATATCTCAAAATAACTCCTGCCTATCATGGTGCTTGCTACAACTGAAATTTATATAAACATAATCATATATTCTAGATTGTAAGTGGAGTATAAAAATATTTGCATGGTTGTTTGATAATATTGCTCAAGTTAATTGAATAGCGCTTTTATTTTTAGAAAAAAAGGGAATCCAAGGCAATCCAACTTAGGAAAAATGTAAAAATGAAAATTTTATTCCAAATAGTTCAAAGCAGACAAAAAGCAATGTGGCAACAGCTGACTCCACACACAGGGAGTTTAAGCCATGGAGTGTATGGTCTGACCGGTTTCGGTCCTGGTGACTATTATCATAGACCTAATAGCATACAGGCTAAGCCTGTTTAAAAAGTGTTAAAAACAATCTCATTGGCTAAAAGTTATTGACTTCATTATTAACCCCTTACTATTATATATATTTTATCTCCCAGTAAATACTGTGTTCAATTGGAAGACATAATGGATACAGATACATAGATATATCAATATAGACATAAAAAGATAGATCATACATATAAATCAATAGAACACGATAGAAAAAAAAACATTGCTATTAACACATTATATTGAATGGTATAATCAGACAATTATACATATTATTCTATGACAAAAACTGCTATGGGGCAAAATTTGCCCTCTCCTATGACAACCTCTTTATGGGGTGGTGGGAGCGGTTCCACGTCTATGGAAATAGTAATCATTTCATTACCAAGGTCATCGGATATGTACCTTATATTGACGACCTTTTAATAATCTGGTCTGGAGACTCAGATACTGCTCAGGAATTTGCTCAATACCTTAATGACAATGATGTTAAATAAACTTTACAACAAGGATTAATTTCCTAGATGTTACCTTCAGTGCTGATGATATTCCTGGTAAAGTGATTTCCTCTCTCTACAGGAAACCCATAACTGGCAATTCCCTCCTGCATGCCAAATGCAATCAACCAAGGCATGTCTTTGGGGGGATTGCAAAGGGCAAGCTTATGCGGATTAAGCGCAACTGCACTTTGGAAAATGATTTCCTGAGAGAGAATGGAAAACTCACGAAACGTCTCCCAAGAAAGTGGTGGCAGGTACGTTTACCCAGGTCTGTCAAATGGATAGGGCCACTCTTTTCAAGGGTAAACCGTCAACTCACTTGAAAATATCAGAGCGGAATAGAAATGATCAGATTATGCTCTATAATCAAAAATAATTTACCTATCTTTATGGGGGATACCCAACTGAGATCTTATGTTGAAAAAGGATGTAGGTTTGTATATAAAAAGAACCTTTCTTTGGGCAATATCCTGTCTCCTGGTCTTCTGAAAGATGGCAGGTCAGGCAGTTCATGGCTACAACATAAAGGGACCTACAGATGTAGTAAGAGAGTCTGTGAATCTTGTGATCATGTCAATGTTACTGATAAGTTCTATTTCTGCTGATCGTTCAGAATAATATGAGACGAAGGGATGTGTAAATTGCACCAGTAGGTTTGTAGTTTGCCTGATCTACTGCACCATCTGTTCCAGACAGTATGTTGGAAGAATGACCCGGGAGGTGGTCAAAAGAATCAAGGAACATCTCTCATATATCTCGAATGAGAGAGCATGTTCGGTCTTATCCAAACACTTCTTGGATGTACACCATGGTAATGTTGGGTCCTTTAGGTGGCAGGCTAAAGGGTCCTAAAGGTGGCGATAAACTACAGATCGTCAGCTGACAAGAGATCTATTGGATCCATAAACTAGATAGCCTGCTACCTAGGGGATTCAACTTCGAGTTTGATATCATCAACTATTGGCAAAGATGATATCATATACTTCAATGCTGTATATTCATTAATCTATTGAGGTATTCTTGCTTTTATACTGTATCTGGATTCTGTATATTGTGCTGGTTGGAGAGGACTGTGCCAAATTTTGTTTTTCAATATGGTGGGAGGCTTTTAAATATCAGATTAACGGAGAGATTCATTTTACTTATTTAGGTATATACAAACAAGGATATTCATGTAATGGGCCACTTGTACTAGGGATGTATAATGGTTTAGCTGGTATATTCAGTATATCCTCCTGTTAAGGCTGAGGTCAGGGTTTTCTAATAGTATATAACTCTGGGACTTGGTTATAGAGTAGATTATAAGCGTATGAGTCCAGCTTCCTAATATCTGAGTAGGGATGCTTCTGTTAATATGTTAATATATCTATTTTTGGGTGATAGATTTCAGAGATTTGGACATGACATGATGATACATCTAATGCATGTGCTGGGTATATTCCCCTAAGCAAGGTTATCTACTATTAATATGTACCAGCAACATATATGTATACATTTTCATACATGTATGTATTGGTATATGTGCACATATGAGTACCTATAAGGATTTAGCCATCTCATAATATGTAGCCATTCCTAATATATATTTGTATGTATATACACTTACGTGCACATATTAGTACCTGTCAGGTTAGGAAATATCCAGAAGTAGACCCAAATGCAAGGGCGAACTTAAACAACACCCTTGCACTCTGAGTTTAATCCAGGACGTGACCCCACGACAACCTCCAAAAAAACAAAGTACTCACGATATGGAGCAGGGTTAGCCTGTGCCAAAGTAATTCATGATATCAGCCAGATAGACTTCTGAATAAGGAACTGGTTTCAGGAAATGCCTTCCACAGAATCAGGAGAGCAGGGATAGTCACTTATACTCAGACAGATGAAGGGTAAAACAGGAAACAGTTAATAATGTAGGAGTAGGTCATTTGTTATCAGGCAGTCTGAAGGTTAACACTGTGTAGACAGTCTTTGCAGAATATGCAACAGGTAATCAGGCAGTTTGAGGGTTAACACTGAGTAGACAGTCTTTGCAGAGTATGCAACAGGTAATCAGGCAGTTTGAGAGTTAACACTGTGTAGACAGTCTTTGCAGAGTATGCAACAGGTAATCAGGCAGTTTGAGAGTTAACACTGTGTAGACAGTCTTTGCAGAGTATGCAACAGGTAATCAGGCAGTTTGAGGGTAAACACTGTGTAGTCAGAACTTGCAGAATTAATAACATATAATCAGGTAGTTTGAAGGTTAACACTGTGTTGTCAGAACTTGCAGTGATAGCAACAGGTAAGCTGGTAGTTTGAAGGTTAACACAGATAATCAGTACTTGTGGAGATTGGCAAAAGGATATCCAGCAGTTTGAAGGTTTACACTGAATAATAGTATTTGCAGAGTTTGGAAACAGGTAAACATGCAGATTGAAGGATTCACAGAAATAACAGTATTTGAATAGTTTGCACTACACAGAGTAGTCTGAATATGCAGGGTTTGCAGCAGGTAAACAGGAAGTTTGAAAGTTTCACAAAACAAACAGTACTTGCATTGTTTGGAGACAGGTATTCAGGAGGTTGAAGGTTAATCCAGCATAGTAAATCCTTGAAGAGATTGGCAACAGAAAAGCAGCAGTTAGAGAGATTCCTCAGCGAAATCCTAACAGAAGCCTCAAAGTTAACAAACAAATGGACACTGGAGAAACAGGAAGCCAGAATAAAAAGCCTGGTTGTGACATCATCAGGAAGGGGTGGCTCAGACACCTGTCAATCAAGCACACAGAGAGGAATTCAGAGCTTCCCAGCAGCTGAGCGTGACAGTGCCCCCTCCTCAAGGACCCCTCCGGGGGACCCGACCGGGCCTGGCAGGGTATTTCTTGTGAAAAGACTTGACAAGAGCTGGAGCATGAACATGAGAGGCCGGTTCCCAAGATTGTTCAGAGATAGGATAACCCTTCCAATGGACCAGGTAGTACAGCCGATTGCCCCGTAGCTTGGAATCGAGAATCTGGCTGACTTCAAACTCAGAAGTTCCCTCTACGGAAAGTGGAGGAGGTGGTTTACTCTTGATAGAGTACCGATTGTAGATGACTGGCTTGAGTAGGGAGACATGAAACACTGGATGGATCTTGAGAGTCTTGGGTAAGGCCAGGCGGTATGCAGAAGAACAAACTCTGGAAACAATTTGAAAAGGTCCAATGTACTTAGGACCCAACTTGGTACAAGGTTGTTTTAGACGTATGAATCTGGTGGATAAAAATACTCTGTCTCCAGTACGAAGTAAAGGAGCCTTGCACCTTCTGCGATCAGCATATTTCTTATGTCTTAAGGAAGAAGAGAGTAGATTTTGACGAATGAGTTGCCAGTGATTACTGAGATTTTTCACCATACGATCTGCTCCAGGGACTTCAGTAGAACTGGTAATCATAGGAAAGGTTCTAGGTTCAAATCCATAAGCTGCCTTAAAGGGAGAGGTCTGTAATGAGGCGTTATAACGTGAGTTGTGAGCTAATTCCGCCAAAGGCAATAACTGAGACCAGTTGGAGTGGTGATGGTCTACATAATGTCTTAGAAAAGATTCCAAGGCTTGATTTACACGCTCAGTCTGTCCGTTGGATTGAGGATGGTGTGCAGTAGAAAGTGATATGTTGATTCTGAAGTGTTTACAAAAAGACCTCCAAAATTTGGAAACAAATTGGACTCCACGATCTGAGACTATGTCAGTGGGAAAACCATGTAAACGAGATATATGTAGAACAAAGAGTTCAGAAAGTCTTTGAGCTGTAGGCAAGCCTGGAAGAGGTATGAAGTGAGCAGACTTGGAGAACCGATCCACCACTACCCAAATGGTCGTATTTCAAGCAGAAACAGGAAGATCTGTAACAAAGTCCATGGATAAGTGAGACCAAGGGTAATGAGGAATAGGAAGAGGGTGTAATAGACCAAACGGTCGATGAGAAGATTGTTTGTTCGAAGTACAAGAACTACAAGCAGCAATATAATCCTTAACATCCCTCCTCATAGTGGACCACCAAACATGCTGCTTCAGTTTCCACAATGTATTGGTTATTCCCAGATGACCTGCTGAAATGTTGTCATGAGCCCAACGTAGAAGCTGAAGACGTAATCCTTTGGGTACATACAGGATACCAGAAGGTAGTTTGCAAGAAGATGGTACCCGGACTTGAGCAGCATGTAAAGCCTGTACTGGAAAAGAGGATACCTGAGCCAAAACTTTGACTGGACGTAGTATAGGTTCTGAATCCAATGGAGAAGGTTCCGAAGATTGGAACTGCCTAGATAAAGCATCTGCCTTGGAATTTTTTGAACCAGGAACATAGGAAAGTACAAAATTAAACCTGGAGAAGAACAAGGCCCACCGAGCCTGTCGAGGATTGAGACGTGTAGCTGTTTGGAGGTATAAAAGATTCTTGTGATCTGTCAGAATGAAAAAAGGTTGACTGGTACCCTCTAACCAATGCCTCCATTCATCCAAAGCTAATTTTATAGCCAAAAGCTCCTTATTGCCCACATCATAATTTAACTCGGCAGGATTGAATTTTTTCGAAAAGAACGCCACAGGATGTATCTTGCTGGTAGTCGGATCACGTTGGGAGAGAACAGCTCCAGCTGCTATAGAGGAAGCGTCAACCTCCAAAATAAACTGGAAATCAGGAATTGGATGACTGAGAAGAGGTGCAGAAGAAAATGCTGATTTTAGCGTTTCAAAAGCCTGTACTGCCGAAGAGGACCCGTTCTTACAATTTTGCCCTTTCTTAGTAAGAGAAGTGAGTGGAGACGTGATGTCACCAAAGTTCTTTATAAACTTTCTATAGTAATTGGCAAAGCCAAGAAACCTCTGCAGGGATTTGAGAGTAGTTGGTCTGGGCCAGTCCTTGATAGCCGACAGTTTAGCAGGATCCATCTCAAAACCTGATTCAGAAATGATATACCCCAAAAAGGGGATGGAACTCTGATGAAAAGAGCATTTCTCCAATTTAGCGAACAGGGAATTGTCTCGTAACCTCTGAAGAACCAGTCTTACATGATGTACATGTTCCTGTAATGTTTTTGAATAGATTAGAATGTCATCGCGGTAAATGATAACAAATTGATTTAGATAATCTCTGAAGATTTCGTTAACAAAGTGCTGAAATACTGCTGGTGCATTGCACAATCCAAATGGCATTACTAGATACTCATAGTGACCAAATCTAGTGTTAAATGCCGTCTTCCATTCGTCTCCTTTACGGATTCTGACCAGATTGTAGGCCCCACGGAGATCTAACTTGGAAAAAATAGAAGCACCTTGAAGACGATCGAATAACTCAGAAATGAGCGGCAAAGGATAGCTGTTTTTGACAGTAATCTGATTCAAGGCTCGATAATCAATACAGGGACGAAGACCTCCATCTTTTTTCCCAATGAAGAAAAAACCTGCACCCACAGGTGAAGAGGAAGGACGAATGAATCATCTGGCTAAGTTGTCCTTTATGTATTCCTCAAGAGAGACATTTTCTTGATGAGAGAGGGGATAGGTCCTTCCCTTAGGTAGAGGAGCCCCTGAATACAATTCGATAGGACAGTCAAATATCCGGTGTGGAGGTAACTTCTCAGCCTCTTTTTTAGAAAACACATCACTAAAGGCATGATAGTAATTGGGCAATGATTCAGGAACTTCCACCATAGCTACGACAGGACAGGATGGTTTAGAGGGATTTTGCAGGCAATGTTTGAAACAGGTAGTTCCCCAGGAAATAAGTTCTCCTTTAGACCATGAGAAAACTGGATCATGAAGCTGCAACCAAGGTAACCACAGAATCAATGGTATGTGGGGAGAAGACATGACATCAAAACGAATAATTTCAGAATGAAGTATGCCCACAGTCAAAAGAAGAGGAATGGTAGAATGTTTTATGATACCAGTACCTAGAGGCTGTCCACTGACAGTAGTTACCTTAATTAACTGTTTCTTGGCTTGAAGAGGAATCCTGAGAGAGTCAGCAAAGTTTGAATCAATGAATACTCCAGCAGCTCCAGAATCGATGAGAGCTTGAGCTCGAAACTTGGTGTTTCCAAAAGAGATAGTTACAGGAACAAAAAGTTTAGAATTGAGGGAAGACATGGGATTCTGGCTTAACTCTGTCCCTCTATCAAAAGTTAAGCCTTGGCTTTTACTGGCCGGATAGGACAGTCCTTCAGTAAATGTCCTTTGGTACCACAATACAGACATAACCCAAGAGTACGCCTTCTATGGCGTTCAGCTTCTGACAATTTAATAGCTCCTACTTCCATGGGTTCCACAGACTCAGGAGATTGGGAATTATTAGTAGAAAGACTTGAGGTTCGAATAGGAGGACGAAATGAAGATTTAACAAAGGATCTCCGATTCCTATCTCTCTCCTGAAGACGTTCAGAATGCCGGGCGTCAAGAGTAATACATAAATTGATAAGACCCTCCAATGAATCGGGGAGTTCCCGAAATACTAGTTCATCCTTAAGGCGTTCGAAAAGTCCTTTGCGAAAGGCTGCCCGTAAGGCTCCATGGTTCCAATCAGTTTCTGTGGCTAAAGTCCTGAATTCAATAGCATATTGAGCTACCGAAAGGGATCCCTGTCTCAGATCCAACAATCCTGCCTCAGCAGCTGCAGACCTCCCAGGCTTGTCAAAAACAGAAGAAAAAATGGACACAAATAATTCCACATCCTGTAGTAATGGATCATTCTTCTCTAAAAGAGGGGACACCCAGGCTAGAGCCTTACCCTTCAAGAGAGAAATAATAAAGGTGATTTTGGAAGTAGAATTGGAAAAAACTTGAGGATTGTTTCTGAAGTGTAAACGACACTGATTAAGGAATCCACGGCATTCTTCAGGATTACCGTCATATTTATCTGGAAGTGGGATTTGTGGTATATTCTGTCCAACAGTTTGAGGTGGATTAAAGACAGCATTGGTGCTAGTAGCAGTGGCAGCAGGAGTCACCGTCGCTTGAGAAGGAGCGGAGAGGTTATGTAGCAGAGCAATAATCTGGTCAAGCTTGGAATCCAAAGATTGCAAATGAGCAGAATGATTTCCTAGAAGTTGCCCTTGTAGAGCCACAGCCCTGGATAACTTGTCAGGGTCCATATTATGGTCCGTTTGTACTGTCAGGTTAGGAAATATCCAGAAGTAGACCCAAATGCAAGGGCGAATTTAAACAACACCCTTGCACTCTGAGTTTAATCCAGGACGTGACCCCACGACAACCTCCAAAAAACAAAGTACTCACGATATGGAGCAGGGTTAGCCTGTGCCAAAGTAATTCATGATATCAGCCAGATAGACTTCTGAATAAGGAACTGGTTTCAGGAAATGCCTTCCACAGAATCAGGAGAGCAGGGATAGTCACTTATACTCAGACAGAAGAAGGGTAAAACAAGAAACAGTTAATAATGCAGGAGTAGGTCATTTGTTATCAGGCAGTCTGAAGGTTAACACTGTGTAGACAGTCTTTGCAGAATATGCAACAGGTAATCAGGCAGTTTGAGGGTTAACACTGAGTAGACAGTCTTTGCAGAGTATGCAACAGGTAATCAGGCAGTTTGAGAGTTAACACTGTGTAGACAGTCTTTGCAGAGTATGCAACAGGTAATCAGGCAGTTTGAGAGTTAACACTGTGTAGACAGTCTTTGCAGAGTATGCAACAGGTAATCAGGCAGTTTGAGGGTAAACACTGTGTAGTCAGAACTTGCAGAATTAATAACATGTAATCAGGTAGTTTGAAGGTTAACACTGTGTTGTCAGAACTTGCAGTGATAGCAACAGGTAAGCTGGTAGTTTGAAGGTTAACACAGATAATCAGTACTTGTGGAGATTGGCAACAGGATATCCAGCAGTTTGAAGGTTTACACTGAATAATAGTATTTGCAGAGTTTGGAAACAGGTAAACATGCAGATTGAAGGATTCACAGAAATAACAGTATTTGAATAGTTTGCACTACACAGAGTAGTCTGAATATGCAGGGTTTGCAGCAGGTAAACAGGAAGTTTGAAAGTTTCACAAAACAAACAGTACTTGCATTGTTTGGAGACAGGTATTCAGGAGGTTGAAGGTTAATCCAGCATAGTAAATCCTTGAAGAGATTGGCAACAGAAAAGCAGCAGTTAGAGAGATTCCTCAGCGAAATCCTAACAGAAGCCTCAAAGTTAACAAACAAACGGACACTGGAGAAACAGGAAGCCAGAATAAAAAGCCTGGTTGTGACATCATTAGGAAGGGGTGGCTCAGACACCTGTCAATCAAGCACACAGAGAGGACTGCAGAGCTTCCCAGCAGCTGAGCGTGACAGTACCTATAAGGATTTTTTGTCATCGCATAATATGCAAAATTGTCTGATTATACCATTCAAGATAATGGCCCCTATTTAAGAAAGTCTGGCGGACCTGATCCGACAGTGCGGACCAGGTCCGCCAGACCTCGCTGAATACGGCGAGCAATACGCTCGCCGTATTCAGCATTGCACCAGCAGCTCACAAGAGCTGCTGGTGCAACACCGCACCCTGCAGACTCTCGGCCAATGGGCCGCCAGCAGGGGGTGTCAATCAACCCGATCGTACTCGATCGGGTTGATTTCCGGCGATGTCTGTCCGCCTGCTCAGAGCAGGCGGACAGGTTATGGAGCACCAGGCTTTGTAACCGCTGCTTCATAACTGCTGTTTTTGGCGAGCCTGCAGGCTCGCCAGAAACACGGGGCATCAAGCTCCATACGGAGCTTGATAGATAGACCCCAATGTGTTAATGGCAATATGTTTTTTTCTATCTTGTTCTATTGATTTATATGTATGATCTATCTTTTTATGTCTATATTGATATATCTATATATCTGTATCTATATGTCTTCCAATTGAACACAGTATTTACTGGGAGATAAAATATATATAATAGTAACGGGTTAATAATGAAGTCAATTACTTTAAGCCAATGAGATTGTTTAAGGTTGTTTTAGGTTGGTCAGACCATACACTCCATGGCTTAAACTCCCTGTGTGTGGAGTCAGATGTTGCCACATTGCTTTTTCCCTGCTTTAAACTATGTGGAATACAATTTTCGTTTTTATATTTCTCCTAAGTTGGATTGCCTTGGATTCCCTTTTTTTCTATTATTTACTATGGAACACTGGGTTCCGTTTTTCTCCAGGCGTCCACGCCCACAGCCAAGAGCCAATAATTGAACAGGCTTTGAACCGACCTGAGATGTCATCACTTTGAATCACCAATAGAGAGACCGCTGCATTTGAAAAGAAGCCGACACGGATGAAAGTTGCAGTGTTAGCTGTGAAAGAGGAAAGTGCTCACTGTCAGCTCTTGAGACATTGCTATCCGGATGGTACGGCTATTATGCAGTGGGTGAGTCAAACATTTATCTGTTTAGAGAGTGGACATTGAGTACTATTGCTTGTGCTTGTGTGTTTTTACAATGTAACAAGGAGCACATTTAAGGGGTAGGAGAGATTGTATTCCTGGTCCCCTAATTTGAGTGCTAATATCTACAGCCATCTGTCCAGTAAAGAAGTGGGAGGAGCCAGGGCTCCAGTTACATTTGATACTGCTCAGGAACACACGTAGATGCATAAGTATCCCTTGTGACCTTTGCTTAAACAGCACACTATGGAGGTAGAGAGTGGACATTGAATGCCATAGTTTGCATATTTTTACACCATTACAAGGAGGACATTAAGGGGTAGGAGGGATCAAATTCCCAGACCCCTAATTTGAGTGCTATTATCTACAGCCATCTGTCTGGTAAAGGAGTGGGAGGAACAAAGCCCCAGTTATAATTGATACCGCTCTAGGAACGGACACAGATGCATAAATATACCTTGTGACCTTTGGCCAAACAGCATACTATGGGGATAAGAGAGATATGATAACCTGGTTCCCCAGTTTAAGTAAAAATACACACAGGCTCAGGTCCACCACTATCAGTAAAAAGAAAGGAGTGGGAATAACCATGTCACCCATATCCCCTTTCACGCTATTTATTTATATATATTTTTGGAGGATACCTTGTTTATGACTTTATCTTTCTCTGGGCTAAGCAACAGATTTAAATTAAACTATTCATTCATTCTCAGGTTCAAACCCCATTGGATACATTTTCCTTTCTGCTTTTATTTCTATGCTCATTTTACAAGTTGAAAGTAATATGCTAATTGCTTAAGCTAAAGTCTAAGGAACGCTAACATCTGCATGTCGATGTCACAGGTATGCTAAACTCTTGGTAGATTTCAAGGCCTTGAAACCAGAATGTTTTACAACAGTGCCCTAAAGAAAATGTTCAATAATAGATGCATTGTCGTGTATCGGATTGGGCTTAGGATGCATGGATACACACACACACACACACATATATATATATATATATATATATATATATTATATATATATTTTAATTGATTTACATAGAAACTTGCAGTTGCCATTTTGTGTACAGTTCACGCCAAAATGTAACTGGGCCTTTAACAAACACTAGAACAAAAATCTTGTCCTTGTAAAAGCTGTCAAGCTCTCACATAGCAATAGAAAAACAGTGCACAGTATGCCCATACCAGCAACCTGATAGATGCATTTAGATGGGTTAGCAATGGTGCGGATGGAAATGGATTGCAATAACTCTGAAAGCTGCGATTATGCTATCAACTGTAAAAACATGATTTTAACAGCGCCTGTACTGTTAGTGACAATCACATGAGTGCAAATGAGAAATACAGATATGAAAGATTAAATATAAAATCACGCTATTTGTAGATGTTATTGTCCTGAGGTGCCTATAGAAGTCTGTCCGTCCTTCCAAGATACATATGGCTACTGAGTAATGAGAGTGTCTTGTGATGACAATAGTTAAATGTCATGCATCTTAAATTAGTATTTTCCTTGCCGAGTGAACAAAGGGTTACATTAATAGAGCTTTGCTGAAACCTTAAGAGGTGTGAATGGGCAACTGTATGTGTCAATTTCTGGAGACCTCCCAGTCTATACTTTGAAAACAGGCATTTCACATTTGAAAAGTCCATATTGGGAGATTTTCGGTTCTTATCCAAAAGCACTAATCAGTGACTTATAGTTAATAGAAATCATTGCAATATGTATTATTCGTCATTTTAAAAGTGTTATACCTTCTTTTTTTAACTTCATTTGTGCAGGGTCCATTACTTTTTGTCACAGCCCTACAAAGGGGGTTGGGGTCTCTACAGTAAAGCATATCTAGCTTGCTGTCATAAATCTTCTAGAGTAACATGAACTGTGTGAAATCTAGAGAAAGTCAGGATATGCCCATGCTCAGAAGAGGCAGAATGCAACCTAAGTTGTCAGCATGCCTGCTCACCTATCTAGCTGTAGGCAGTGCTCATTTTGCAAGAAAACAAGTAATTTTTTTGCGTTTTTTTTTTAACACAATCTGTTTCTTTTTATGTTTACTTTGATTTAACATATATTCTTTTACTAAAGGAGCAATGTATTATATCCCTTTAATAATTTAAAAGTTAGTGGCTTACAGAAAACACCATTACAGCCACTGATTACAGAATAGAAATTAATTTGTAGATATCGTAAATTAGGTTTGTTTAAAGTGAATGTAAATTTTCATGAATGAGTGCCTGGTTTTTAAAAATACTATTAAAAACAGGGGCAATTTCATTCTTGAAAGTTTAATAATTTACCTGTCTCTTCTCGCCAGTGATTCCTCGCCCACTTCTGATGCTGTACTTATCACAGCAATAATGAAACCGGCTTCCTCCAATAATGACGCAGGCTTTTTTTTGTTTGTGTTGCTGGGGGAGTATACCTGGCTGGATAAGTGTTATGCTGAATACTATCTGCTCCATATAGAAATATTGAGAAATGTAAATATCTGCTCCTGTGGTTAAAAATATGAGATGGCCTGTTTGTTTGTTTTTTCTTTGTTGAAAGTTCAAAGTTAAAAGTGGAAAGGAGAGATGGGATTATTAATTTATCCTGGGTGGTAAATTTTGATACTATATCAAGACAAATATACCATATGTTAGAATCTGAACTGATGGAACTAATGTAGTACATATGCAGACAAATATGTATGATATTTTGCTGGATTTGTTCTGTTGAAACAATTTTCTGTTTTTTTCTTTTTTTCTGTATCTGATATAGAATATCAATAAACTTCTTTTAAAAAAAAAAAAAAAAAAAAAAAAAAAAAAAAAAAAAAAAACGACGCAGGCTCAGAAAATGGTTACTCTAGGGGAAGCCATGATTGCAGGAAGCCAGATTCGTAATTTCTGACGTAAGTACAGAGGAGCTGCGGGTGGGGGGATCACTGGTCCGGCTTGGAAGAAGAAAAAGGTAAGCATTTCAACAAAACCGCTGCAATGTAAACGTTCATGAATGAAAGTGTCCCTGGTTTAATAGTAATTTTAAAAACTGGGCACTCGTTCATAAAAATGTACATTCACTTTAAGTATATTTCAGAATGTCAGTATATTGGTACCAATAACTAGGTTTTTTTTAATCCTACAGTCGAAGGGACACTAAAGTCAAAAACGTTCATGATTCAGACAGAGCATACAATTAAAACAAAAATCTTTCCAATTAATTTTCATTATCAAAATGTGTGCAATATTTTTATATATACACTTTGTGGCACTAGCTCCTACTCGGCGTGAGTCCACAGTGCATTTGCATTTGTGATAGGCTCATGGCTGTCATATGATACAGGGGGTGGGGAAATGGAAATAACTTGAAATTTATCAGAAAAATAATCTACTACTCGTTTGAAATTCAGAGTAAGGGGCCGATTTATCAAGGGCCGAATGGCCCCTGATGCCCCTGTTTCTGCAAGGGCCTTCAGGCTCGCTGGAAACAGCAGTTATCAAGCAGTGGTCTTAAGACCGCTGCTCCCTAACTGGTCCGCCACCTCTGAGGCTGCGGACATCAATCTACCCGATCCTATACAATCAAGTTGATTGACGCCCCCTGCTAGAGACCAATTGGCTGTGAATCTGCAGGGAATGACAGTGTATGCTGTCGGCATTCAGCAATGTCTGTCGGACATTATACGCTACAGTGTATGCTGTCGGCATTCAGCGATGTCTGTCGGACATGATACGCTACAGTGTATGCTGTCGGCATTTAGCGATGTCTGTCGGACATGATACGCTACAGTGTAAGCTGTCGGCATTCAGCGATGTCTGTCGGACATGATACGCTACAGTATATGCTGTCGGCATTCAGCGATGTCTGTCAGACATGATACGCTACAGTGTATGCTGTAGGCATTCAGCAATATCTGTTGGACATGATACGCTACAGTGTATGCTGTCGGCATTCAGCGATGTCTGTCGGACATGATACGCTACAGTGTATGCTGTCGGCATTCAGCGATGTCTGTCGGACATGATATGCTACAGTGTATGCTGGCGGCATTCAGCGATGTCTGTCGGACATGATACGCTACAGTGTATGCTTTCGGCATTCAGCGATGTCTGTCGGACATGATACGCTACAGTGTATGCTGTCGGCATTTAGCGATGTCTGTCGGACATTATATGCTACAGTGTATGCTGGCGGCATTCAGCGATGTCTGTCAGACATGATACGCTACAGTGTATGCTGTCGTCATTCAGTGTATCATGTAGGACAGACCGATGATAAATCGGCCCCAGTGTTATTGCATTGTCTATCTATTATGCAGTTGCTTATTATACAATTCTACTGTGTTTATTGCTGCTTTAAAGGGACAATATACACTAGATTTTTCTTTGCATAAATGTTTTGTAAATGATCCATTTATATATAGCCCATCCGGAGGGTGTTTTTGTAAAAAAAATATAATTTTGCTTATTTTTAAATAACATTGTGCCGATTTTCAGACTGCTAACTGTGATGAGAGTGGGAAGTGACGTCACCGGATGGGGGCATGGTTTAGGGCCATTATTGTCTATGTCGGAATTACCAAATTAGATATGTTGTAGAAGCTGTTTACTTCTATGCTCTGCAATAAAATAGCATTGTACCTTCTATGCTGTGTCCTACATCTCATGACATGGTGTCAGAAGTTCTTGCCTGTGCTTCTGTTTCCTGATTGATGATGTTGAAGTTTACCCCACCTGAGCCTTTTGAATTCTCTCAGCCTGCAGCTTGGCCCACATGGTGTCAGCGGTTTCAATGCTTCAGGATTGCTTCCAAGCTGGACAAGGAGAAGTACAAGTTAATTTTCTTTTATACTCTATGGTGAAAGATGTGGAGCCAGTGTTCAATGCCTTTACTTTCCAAGAAGGGGAAGAATTTTACTTTGAAATAGTTATGAACAAACTCAGTGCCCACTTTGTGCCCAAAAGAAATATGATTCATGAGAGGGCTTGTTTTCACAAACGTGCTCAGCGTGTGGGAGAATCTGTGGA
The DNA here is from genome assembly GCF_027579735.1 of Bombina bombina. Classification (NCBI taxonomy): domain Eukaryota; kingdom Metazoa; phylum Chordata; class Amphibia; order Anura; family Bombinatoridae; genus Bombina; species Bombina bombina. Next base: position 221,239,134 of record NC_069505.1, on the reverse strand, counting down.
GTCATTTGTACGCAGCCTGTATGAACTAGCTGAATTCTGTGAGTTTGGTGTTGCTAAAGAGGAGCAAATCAGAGACAGAATAGTCATAGGAATTGCAGATGCTGAAGTCTCACTGAAGCTACAGTTGGAGGCTGATTTAACATTGAATGGGGCTATTAGGATGGCCCGCCAGAGTGAATTGGTAAAAAAGCAAAGTGCTGATCTGAGGTCCAAGAGTATTGTGGATGAAGTGCAGCAGTTCAGGAGAGCTGCTAGTGAAAGGCACAGTGTGAGCAGTAGACCAAGGGCAACAGATAGGCACAGAGGCAGATGGGCGCAGCATGCTCACTGCTCGCGGTGTAACCGTACCCATGATTAGAGTGTCGTATGCCCTGCTAAAGACAAAAGATGTAGAAAATGTAACCGAACGGGCCATTTTGAAGTGGCGTGTGAAACTGAATACATTAAGGAGATGCAGGTGGATAGTGACCAGGAGGGTCAAGAAGTGTCCATTGTAGGGTCTGTTGTTGAACGGTCTGGTTCAGATGAAGATTGGCGGGTTACTCTTACTGTAATGGGAGCCAAAGTTGCCTTTAAGATTGACACAGGAGCAGACATCACTGTTATGTCCCTGCACCATTCATAAAACTGCCTCAACAGCCTCAGCTGGCGAAAGTTACAACAAAAGTTCATAGTCCTGGTGGCCGCATCGATTGTGTGGGGAAATTTCTTGCCAGCTGCGAGTACAAGCAGAGGAAACCTACTGAGCAGAAAAGCAGCTCTGTGGTTTGGGCCTGTTCACCAGAGTGAATGAGATTTCAGAAGACATGTTTGGTGAATTGGGCCTACTGAATTGCAACCCAGTCCGGATATCACTTAAAGGTGACGCAGTCCCATACAGCATTACCACTTTGCATAGAATTCCATTCCCGATAATTGCCTCAAGTGGAGAAGGAACTTCTGCGTATGAAGAATATGGGAGTTATTGAAGAGGTTGAAGCAACTGACTGGTGTGTCCCCATTGTGCCTGTTGCAAAGAAAAACGGGAAGGTACGCATCTGCGTAGACTTTAAAAGGCTGAATGAGAGAGATTTATGCTGCCGACACTTGAAGACATAGCTCCGAAATTGGCTGGGGCGAAGTTCTTCTCTACATTGGATGCTTCCAGCGGCTTCTGGCAGATACCTCTAGATCCAAAGTGCCGCAAACTGACTACCTTCATTACACCAGTAGGTCGGTTTTGCTTCTGCAGACTCCCCTTCGGGATATCCTCTGAACCTGAAATCTTTCAAAGAGAGATGAGTTCTCTCCTAAGGGACCACGAGGGCACGGCAGTTGTCATGGACAACATTTTGGTGTATGGGTCTACATTGGATGAACATGAACAGCGATAGAGCCATGGGCTGAAGACCATTAGAGTGTCCGGGCTGAAATTAAATAAGGAGAAATGCCATTTTAGGAAGGCTGAGTTTTGTTACTTTGGGCATATTATCAATGGAGATGGCATCAAGCCAGACCCTTATAAAATCCTTGCTATTGAACAGATGAAAAGTCCTTCTGATGTACATGAGCTGAGACAAATATTGGGCCTTGTGAATTATGTAGGCAGGTTCCTTCCAGATTTATCCACAATACTACACCCTATCACAGAGTTGTTAAAGAAATATGTTGCCTGGGTCTGAGGACCTTCACAGGAAGAATCTTTTGTACAGGTCAAGTCCCTGCTGGGGTCTGCCCCAGTGTTGGGGTTCTATGACCCTTCTAATAAGACTGTGGTTAGTGTTGATGTGAGCAGTTATGGGTTAGGGGCCGCCCTCCTGCAGTTGAATGAGAACAAACTACAGCCCATCGCCTACTGTTCCCGTACACTGACGGCTGCTGAGTTGAAATACGCCCAAATTGAGAGAGTGCCTGGCTGCAGTTTGGGCCTGTGAGCGCTTCCAGCATTACCTAGTGGGTTTAGAGAAATTTAGTCTGGAGACTGACCATAAACCGCTAGTCCCTCTAATCAACTCCTATGATATTAACAAAACAACCCTAAGATGCCAGAGACTTCTGATGAGGCTGCTCAGGTTCAACGTTCAGGCAGGGCATGTGCCGGAAAAACAATGTGTAGTGGCAGATACACTTCCCAGTCTCCCGCTGGCTGCTGCTGAAGAATCTTCAACAGAATCAGATGTGAAAGTGTATGTAGATTCAGTTCTGGCATCCAAATCCATTTCGTCAGGGAAGCTAGAGCAAATAAGAAAGGAGATATATTTAGATACTGACCTTCAAGAAGTTATTAAGTATATAAAAGAAGGTTGGGCCAAGAGCCGGGCAGCCTGGATGTCTTTAAGTTCTTACCAGTCAGAAAGGTCACAGCTCACAGAGCTGAATGGGTTGGTGCTGTTCCAGGACCGCATTGTTATTCCTGTTAGCATGCGGCAGGAGATGTTAAGAAGGATTCATGATGGCCACTTGGGCATTACAAAGTGCAGAGAAAGTGCAGCTACGGCAGTATGGTGGCCTGGAATCAGTTCTGACATTGCAAGCCATGTGTCAAAATATGCCTTTGCCGGGAACTCCAGCCTACTCAGAGAAGGGAGCCCTTGATTTCTACTCTGCTGCCTGCAGGCCCGTGGCAGAAAATAGCTGCTGATTTGTGCGAACTGCACGGGAAAAAGTACTTAGTCGTGATTGACTACTATTCCAGGTATTTGGAAATTGCACCCTTGAATGAGATCACAAGTCAAGCCGTTATCACTCGTCTCAAGAGCTTGTTCGCCCGGTGGTGCACACCAATCGATTTAGTGAGTGATAACGGATTGCCGTTTGCTTCCACGGAGTTCAGTTCTTTCAGCAGTGAATATGATTTCATCCATTCTACGTCGAGTCCACATTACCTGCAGGCCAATGGAATGGCTAAAAGGGCAGTTCAAACAAAAAAGTTCATTTTGAAGCAATCTGAGCCGTACCTAGCCCTCTTGGCCTATAGGGCGACTCCCATTCAAGCCACTGGTTTTAGCCCGGCACAGCTGATACTAGGACGTCAGATTTGCACCACTTTACCCTCTGTGGGTGTCTTCCAGCCAACTAGCTCTGTTCCTTGGGACAAGGTCCTTAGGAGGGATGAAGAAGCTAAAAGGGGCTATCGATTCTTCTACGACAGGAAACACTCTGTGAGGCCCTTGCAGGAGCTAAATGTGGGGAAAAGTGTCGGAGTTAAAGTGGATGATGAGAAGAAATGGAAGACGCCTGCTACAGTAATTGGACGCTCTCCAGAACCAAGGTCTTATGTAGTCCTTACTGATGGAGGGACAGTCACATGTCGAAATCAAAAACATCTTCAGCCAGTACCTGAGAGTTTGGGACTGGATGCCTCAGTACCAATGCCGGTGGGATCCCCTGTTTTAAGAGGGGTTCCTTCCCCTCAGCAAGATCACAGCAGGGATACTTATTTGCTTCTAGCAGACTCTTAATCACCTTCTTCTGTATCAGAGGACAGTTCATGTAAAATGACATCAAGTGGAAGGGTGGTGAAACTTCCAGCCCGATATCGGTATAAGCACTAGTTAGAGCAGTAACCGGAAGTATGGGCAGAATAATCCCATGGTCACTGTGGACAAGGGTCTACCCCGATGTTCAAGTCAGGATTGTATTTCATGTTGTTTATATATATATTCTCTTTAACTTGTTATTTGTTGTATACTAAACAAAACTATTTCTGTATGTTTCTTGTATATCTTGTTATTTGATGTATTCAAAAAGAGAAAAAATTGTATGCTTTGTCTTTTGAAAAGGGGGAAGATGTGATGAGAGTGGGAAGTGACGTCACTGGATGGCGGCGTGGTTTAGGGCCGTTATTGTCTATGTCGAAGTTACCAAGTTAGATGTGTTATACAAACTGTATACTTCTATGCTCTGCAATAAAATAGTGTTGTACCATCTATGCTGTGTCCTGCATCTCATGACACTAAACAAGCCCCAAAGTTTTAGAGGTATACTGATGTCTATAGACTTCAGACTGCTTCTGTTTGTATAATGGGTCTCTTCATATGCAGAGGAGGGGGGGTTCTGCTATCAGCCTCTTTCAGTGGGTATCCCAGGCTAATCTCATTAACAGAGCTAAATTGGGAGTTTTTAAGTAAGTTTTAGAGAGTTTTATACTGGATTTTTATCTTCGCATATTCTTCTTTATAGAAGTGTCTATTACATGCAGTTATATGAAAATTGGTGTTTACTGTCCGTTTATTTAACAATTCAACATACATATTAATGGCACATAAAAGTACCTAAAAACAAAACTTGAAAAACTGTCATTGTATAAAACCAAATACATATCTGGCAAAACCTCCATGGTGCAGACACAGCTCCCAAAAATGCACGTCTGTGAATTACAGTTGCATAATTTCTGAATTAGTTGCCCCCAGAATGTGCTTTTTGTGGGCAGAGGGAAGCCCAAAGGAAGTTGTGAATTCAGTATTTTAGAAACTCCACAACTGATGTTTTGACACATGAAACACAATATTGTTCTTTCATGATTCAGATAGAACATACAATTTTACACAAATTCCCAGTTTACTTCTATTATTTAATTTGCTTAATTCTCTATGTATCCTTTGTTGAAGGAGCAGCAATACACTACTGGGAGATAGCTGAAAGCCAAATACAAGTGGTAAATATGTGCAGCCACCAATCAGCAGCTTCTGAGCCTACCTATGTATACTGTTCAACAAAGAACACAAAGAGAATGAAACAAATTAGATAACACAAATACATTGGAAAGTTATTTAAAATCTCATGCTCTATCGGAATCATGAAAACAAAAATGGTTTTGTGTCCCTTTAACAACCAGTGCCGTAACCTATATGACACCAGTCGTTAAGCCCTTAAGGACCATACGGCGCTGCTGTCCTGTGACTCCCTCTACTACACTACAAAAGAAAAAAAACTTAAAGCGGCATGGAGTGGGAAGGAGGGAGGGGGAGAGGGGGCTCCTATAGTGGAGTAAAATTAGAGGGTCGGTAAACGATTATTAAATATAAAAAAAGAAACATGGCTATATAACTGGGTACTGGCAGACAGCTGCCAGTACCTAAGATGGCGGATCTAGTTAGGGAGGAGGGTTAGAGAGCTTTTTGAGAGGGATCAGGGAGGTGGGACGGTAAGGGGGTAATCCTACACTGAAGAAAAGATTAATACTAAAATAAAACTGCATACTGGCAGACTGTCCTGGGGTGACCAGTGGGGGTTGTGGTGGGGGAGGCAAGAGAGATGTTTGAGGAGGATCAGGGAGGGATCAGGGGGTGGGAAGTGTCAGGTGGGTGGCTAATCTCTACACTAAAGCTAAAATTAACCTTACAAGCTACCTAATTAATCCCTTCACTGCTGGCAATAATAAAAGTGTGCTGCGCAGCATCAATTAGCGGCTTTCTAATTACCAAAAAGCAACGGAAAAGCCATATATGTCTGCTATTTCTGAACAAAGGGGGTATCAGAGAAGCTTTTACATTCATTTGTGCCATGATTGCACAAGCTGCTTGTAAATAATTTCATTGAGAAACCTAAAGTTTGTGAAAAAAGTTATTTGATCGCATTTGGTGGTAAAATGGTGGCATGAAATATACCAAAATGGGCCTAGATCAATAGCTTAGGTTCTCTACTAAAATAAATATATAGGGCGAGATTATATAAACGGCGTAGGTTTCAGCGCAACTGTTGAAACCCATGCTGCCCGTAAGATCACCTCCCACATCAGGTGAATCACATATATGTTGCCGGCAGATCATATACTGCCGTGAATCTGATAAGCTGGCGATGTTCAGAAATGTGCGGGAATAGACATTTCTGGAGTCGCCAGTGACTTATGGCAGTATATGATCTGCCGGCGCCTCAGTTCAAAATAAAAAAAGTTTAAATCGCCTGTAAAAGTCTAACCTTCCTCCCAAAAATAAACCTGACACGTCAAAACCCCTATATCCGCCATCCCCCTACATTACAACTAATAAAAAAGTGATTAACCCCAAAACCACCATCCCCCAACAATGCAATATACCTAATAAAGTTATTAACCCCCTAATCTGCCAACCCCCACATCACAAAGTACCTAATAAATGTATTAACCCCTAATCTGCCATCCCCCCACAACGCAATCTGCCTATTAACACTATTAACCCCTAATGCACCAACCCCCACAGCGCAATCTACCTAATTAACGTATTAACCGCTAAACCGCCACCCCCCCCACAACGCAATCTACCTAATTAACCTATTAACCCCTAAACCGCCATTCCTTCACAACGCAAAGTATTAATCTAATCACTAATCCCCCTAACCTAACACCCCCTAAATTAACCCCAATTACATAAAATAAAAAAGACTACCTTACTAATAAATTAATTAAAAATTAGAAAATAAAAAATCCTAACTTAAAATTTAAATAAAAAATCCTAACATTACATAAAAAAAAACCCGAAGATTAAGTTGAAATAAAAAAATCTAATATTACAAATAAATTTAAAATCTAAAATTACAGAAAAAAATAAGTGAAATTATCCAAAATAATTTTTTTTAAACCTAAGCAAATGTTAGCTTTAGAGCTGTTTATCTCACTGTGAAGTGTTTGCATGTGAAGTAGATACACCTACATTACAATAGAATGCTCAAAGAAGCTGAAGGATTTTGTGTGATTTCTCTCCATGGCAGAGAGTTTTTGATAATCAGGCCCTTTGCACTTAAAGGCATAGAAAGGTCAAAATTTAAATGTGTATAGGTCAGGTTTCAACTTAAAATAGAGGCGCAAAAGGCAAAATACTCCCTTTAGCAAAATGCTTGTAATAAAACTATTAATGTTTTTCAGTGGCATACATACATATACTGTGAGTGCCCCAGTGAGTGAGGGTGCCCCAAGCCAAAAAATGCTTCTATTGAAAAGTGATATGCACCCATGCACATTTCAATTGTGACCTTTTTATCCCTTTAATTACCCAGAAACCACCCTGTGAGTCTGGTATTTCCTTTCCTTTTTTTGTTTACGACAGTTGGAGATTTATATTTAAACCAAAGCACCCAGGTGGAGGGTCATATTTTAAGTGTTACAATAATATAATTTCATCTTTTTCAAGAATCTTTAAAAAGCAGAATGATATAGAATACTAGCTATATCTAAGGGTTAAAGGGACATAAAAACCCATTTTGTTGCCTCATGATTAAAATAGAGGGGTAGATTTATCATAGTGCGAGCGGACATGATATGATGTAGTGTATCATGTCCGCTTCACATCAATAAATGCCGACTGTCTGCATTTATCATTGCACCAGCAGTTCTTGTGAACTGCTGGTTCAATGCCGCCTCCTGCAGATTTGCGGCCAATTGGCCGCTAGCAGGGGGTGTCAATCAACCGGACAAGTCATGAAGCAGCGGTCTTTAAACCACTGCTTCATAACTGCTGTTTCCGGTGCGCACCAAGGAGCTGGATAAATCGGCCCCACAGCATGAAATGTTAAAGGGACACTGAACCCAAATTTTTTCTTTTGTAATTCAGAAAGAGCATGCAATTTTAAGCAACATTCTAATTTACTCCTATTTTCAATTTTTCTTCGTTCTCTTGCTATCATTATTTGAAAAAGAAGGCATCTAAGCTTTTTTTTGGTTTCAGTACTCTGGACAGCACTTTTTTATTGGTGGATGAATTTATCCACCAATCAGCAAGGACAACCCAGGTTGCTCACCAAAAATGGGCCGGCATCTAAACTTACATTCTTGCATTTCAAATAAAGATACCAAGAGAATTAAGAAAATTTGATAATAGGAGTAAATTAGAAAGTTGCTTAAAATTTCATGCTCAATCTGAATCACAAAAGAAAATTTTTGGTTACAGTGTCCCTTTAAACAACATTCCAATTTACTTCTATTATATCATTTGCTTATTTGTCTTGGTATCCTATGTTGAAAAGCATAGCTAAGTAGGCTCAGGAGCTGGGAGCGAGCCGCTGATTGGTGGCTGCCCATATATGCCCATTGTCATGAGCTTACCAATGTGCTCAGCTAGCTCCCAGTAGTGTATTGCTCCTCCTTCTACAAAGGATATCAAAAGAATGAAGCAAATGTAATAATACAAGAAACTGCAAGTTGTTTACAAATGCATACTCTATCTGAATCATGAAAGAAAACATTTCGGCTTTATCTCCCTTTATATAATCCAATGAAGAATGAATATAATTCAAAGAAATTATTACTATATATATATATTTACATTTAATTTTGACTCTTCATTTCCTAAATGATTTACGGTCTTTGTATATTATTCAAAATTGAAAATAATTCCTATGTGCAATTGGATCAGACTGCATTAGCTTTAATAAACCCGCTTGGTTTCAGGTATGGAAGTATGCGCGACCTACTACATATTAGTAGCCATATTAAGGCATCATATATTATAGACAAAGAGATTGTTAGTTATACATGAAATCATTGCCATAAAAAACATGCATCTACTAAAGGGACATTACACATTTAATTAGTGGCAGCTCGTTTGGCAAAGGATGAGTTAATAAATCATACATTTATAGTCCTTAGGAAATGGAAATAAAACTCTCTACCAACTTGGAAAGAGTTCTGTTCCCTTTTTTTACTTCTAATGTACACATGGAAAGCTGGTTGAAAATGCAAACTAAATATCTGGCACAATATAACAGAAATGTTAGAGGTTGTAACAAATGATATATTAAAGCTTAGAGTGTCAAAAATAATACTCTCTTTTATTACAGCATTTTATTTTCCAACACATTCTCTTTCAATGCGTGTTTAACCCATACAAAGTAAAATATGTGGTAGTGAACCTCTCTAGATGAGGAGAGATCTGGTAAGCAAATGAGAATCAAGCATACATGTGTATGCTCCAATTATTGTTTGTATGTTCATCTGAAACAGAATAAGGTTGTTCCCCATGTTAAAGTTCTCAAAAGGCTCGGTGGCTGTGGGGTGTTAGAAAAAAAAAATAGCACTGGAAAGTGCCTTTACAATGTTATCTATGGGAACTGTGTGTTCCCAGTAAATATATATGTACAGTATATGCTTATATACATATATATATATATATATATATATATATATATATATATATTTATGTGTTAATATGAGTAAATACATATATATTTATGTGTTAATGTGAGTAAATACATATATATATATTTATGTGTTAATGTGAGTAAATACATATATATTTATGTGTTAATGTGAGTAAATACATATATATTTATGTGTTAATGTGAGTAAATACATATATATTTATGTGTTAATGTGAGTAAATAAATATATATTTATGTGATAATATGAGTAAATAAATAAATATATATGTATTTACTCATATTAACACATAAATATATATTTATTTACTCATATTAACACATAAATATATATGTGTTAATATGAGTAAATACATATATATTAATGTGTTAATATGAGTAAATACATATATATTAATGTGTTAATATGAGTAAATACATTTATATTTACGTGTTAATATGAGTAAATACATATATATTTATGTGTTAATATGAGTAAATACATTTATATTTGTGTTAATATGAGTAAATACATTTATATTTATGTGTTAATGTGAGTAAATACATATATATTTATGTGTTAATATGAGTAAATAAATATATACTTATGTGTTAATGTGAGTAAATACATATATATTTATGTGTTAATATGAGTAAATACATTTATATTTATGTGTTAATATGAGTAAATACATTTATATTTATGTGTTAATGTGAGTAAATACATATATATCTATGTGTTAATATGAGTAAATACATTTATATTTATGTGTTAATATGAGTAAATACATTTATATTTATGTGTTAATGTGAGTAAATACATATATATTTATGTGTTAATATGAGCAAATAAATATATATTTATGTGTTAATATGAGTAAATAAATATATATTTATGTGTTAATGTGAGTAAATACATATATATTTATGTGTTAATATGAGTAAACACATATATATTTATGTGTTAATGAGTAACAATATATTTATGTGTAAATGTAATGAAAGAGAATAAAGGTGACGGGGAACTGTGGATAAGACCTTGTAATGAACGTCTAAAGGTCTAATAATCAAGTAAACAGACTGTCCATTAAGCCACCATATCCAATTACTCCGTAAGGCAGATATACCAATTTAAATTCCAAATGTCATAAATATTGAATACAGTCACCTTATTGCCATAAACAAACCACTGTAGAACAAAGCTGTTGAACTGAAAACAGGTTACCGTGCTTAGGTGGGACCCATCCAGTAGTGCGATACTCCACGAAACGCTATGCGTTATTTGTTAGGCTTCTCACCCCTATGCAAACGGACCTTTGAAGAAAGAGTGGTATATGCTGCCCCCCTATTTGTTAAACACTGCCAGGGGTGGTTCTGCTACATTGATGACTTGTTCATCGTGTGGCGGGGCCCCCTGATAAGTTACGGCAGCTTAAAAATAACATTGAGAGTATGGTCCCTTTTCTTAAATTTAGTTGTAAACTAGATGACCACAAGGTGGAGTTCTTAGATACCATGGTATTGAAACAGGATGACATACTTACCACTGATTTGTTTGTGAAAAGCACTGACCGTAACACTTTATTACATCGTAAAAGCTATCATCCCCCAAGAGTGTTTGACAGCGTTCCCAAATCTCAATTGATAAGAGTGGGTAGGATAGTCTCTGACCCCAAGATGAGACAGGTCAGACGAAATGAAGAATACATTTATTAAGAGGGGTTATGATAGTCAGGAACTGGAGAAATCCATCAAGATACCCTCTCAGAGACCTACCATACCTGTAACTAAAAGATTACATTTTGTCACTTCTTACAGTACAATGAGTCAAAAAGTCTATAATATTATCAAGAGACACTGGCCATTATTTAAGGAAGCTTGTCCAGATATTGAGGAATTCCAAACCATCCCAAGAGCCGCCTACCGTAGGGGTAATACCTTAGGTAGGAGGTTGGTTAGATCTTTGCCCAACTCTGTCTCTATTAATCAAGGGGAACATAGATTTTTTGGTAAACCCAAGAATGGTACATTTCCCTGTTTAGGTTGTGGTCAATGTGGCAATGTTATAAAAGGGGACTATATTTCTCATCCATATTCAGGAGAGACATTTTTGATAAAGGGTTATTACACATGTAATTCCACATATGTGGTGTATGCGCTTAAGTGCCCATGTGGGTTATTATATATTGGCGAGATGACCCAGAGGGTCAGGGAACGCATTTGCCAACACAAATCCACAATCAGAAATGAGAAAACATCTAACCTCCCTGTACCAGCACATTTTTTGGAGAAAGGCCACCAAGTTAATCAACTTAGATATATGGTCATTGACCACGCCCCTAGACGCATTAGAGGGGGTGACATGGTTAAGGATTTATTATACAGAGAGGCTAGATGGATTTGGAAACTAGATACCATGTACCATAAAGGGTTAAATCGGGAATTTGACTTGCTTCCTTTTATTTAATGTTTTATTTAATGTGTTGCTTTTTTCATGCATTTTCTATGTGTCTTCTTTTGAACAGAAATATTGGTTTATATTACATTCAATAGATTTTATGAAATTAACCAATGCATGCTATTTGTACTTTTGTGTGGTAGAATAAGCAACTTGCTGCATTTGTTTTTAACTGGTGATCACTTCACTGCAGGAGTGTAGGGGTTAAATGTGAATAAGAATGTATTGGAGGCCATGTGTGATCTCTTTGTGAGTGACCCCTCCCTATGATGCTGTGATTGGCCACCTGTGTCTATAATTGTTTGATGTATTCACTTGTTTGTTAGCTTGATAAAGGGGCAGGAGCCCCGAAACGTTGCTCAATAAAGGTGCTGTTGCTTCATCCAGAGTGCTACCTGTGTACTTTCTTCGGACCATGTCGAATATCAGCCAATCCAGGGTTGCAGCAACTGTGACGATCCAATAACGTATCCTTTGCGGAAGTATGGTAGCCTCAGAGCTGGTGAGTTACAGACTGTGCTGGAGTGCCTTAGAATGAACTGTCACTCTGGTGAAATAAGTGATTCATAGAAAAGGAGTCGGACAGTTCATATTAAAATACAAATAGTTTATTTGTATCCATTAAAAAAAAAAAAACATGGAAGGAGACCAAGAATGATGTGGGTAAGCCTAGCACTACCTGGCTTACGCATTTTGGCTTATGCCCTAATCATAGCCAATAGTGCTAGGATCAACCTGTCTCATTTTAAAATGCTAAGAAGCAACCGTATTGGTTGCTGCTAATTAGATACGCTGTTCCCAATTATTTAATTGAGTTGCTATAGTTATGTATATCAACAACAGGAGAGGACTGAATTTCAGACAGACATCTGTTAAAGACATATGGAATGCAGATAGTAAAATAGAAGAAAGAGAGGGGCGCCTCATGTGTAGAATCACCAAATCAAAAGAGCCAAAGCTTATGCACTCAAGCCAAATTGGTACTCACATTTAAAATAATCACCCAATGTGCTAATGGAAGCAGACTGACATAATATGGTGTGTCAGTACACCCACTCCAGGATATCCCCGCCAGGTGTGTCTGTAGTGGAGAGTCAAGACAACAAAGGAAACCACATGTACAGATCAACCAAATAGATAGAACAATGGAGATAATTATGCCAAATGGGTACTCACAATGTCCAATAGCACACCTATGTGCTGGTAGATGAAGACTGATAATTTTAGGTTAGGGCGTATCAGCTCAACCACTCCAGGTGTTACCAATGATATGGTTCAAAAACAGGATAAATGCACAAACAGCCCAATATTGGGAAATGAGAGGTAAGGTAGAAACCACTATACTTGTGTTATAGTAAAAAAAAACATTTTTATTAAAAGACTGAAAACAAAAATTGAAATTCAAAATTTAAATATTAAAAGAATATAATAACAACAAGTAGTGATCAAGGGGATAATGCCCTCTAATGCAACGCGTTTCTCAGCACTGAAGGGCTGTTTCCTCAAGCATGTATATTTAAATCCTGCTATTTAAACCTTTATGCTACCAATACACAATTGATTAAAGAACAACACCCATAATGGGCGTGTCCATAAGACATGTTATGCATGAATCCAAACAAACCAAACATATTATTCTTATACATAAAGCATTGTGTTTAGAATATTCAAATACTTCATCATCATCCTGTTAGTTAGTCAAACTTGGGTGTTGTTCTTTAATCAATTAATAAATTGTGTATTGGTAGCATAAAGTTTTAAATAGCAGGATAGAGGGTTTTTTTTACCACTAATGTGTAGTCTGTCCCTTTAAATTTCTCAGAGAGCTTCATTACTTTATATGGACCCGATAATCAAAGATTCTCTAGTTTGTAGAGAAATTATAGTGCAGGGTCTGAACTCACTGAATTCTATAAAAAAATAGGCAGAACCTGGAAGTCTCAGAAAGATGAGAGATGCCTTCCATAGAAAGTAATGGACTCTCTGGGATACATAATTTCACAGAGGAGATATAAGTTAAAGGGATAGTAAACACCAAAAATGTTATTGTTTAAAAAGATAGATAATCCCTTTATTTACCATTCCCCAGTTTTGCACAACCAACACTGCTATAGAAATATACTTTATACCTCTGTGATTACCTTGTATCTAACCTTCTGCTGACTGCCTCCTTATCTCAGATCTTTTTACAGACTTGCATTTCAGGTAATTAGTGCTGACTCTTAAATAACTTCATGTGCATGAGCACAGTGTTATCTATATGAAACATATGAACTAATGCCCTCTAGCTGTGAAAAACTGTCAAATGCATTAAAATTAGAGACGGCCTTCAAGGGCTTAGAAATTAGCATATGAGCCTACCTAGTATTAGCCTTCAACTAAAAATAACAAGAGTAAAAAGCAAATTTGATGATTAAAGTAAATTAGAAAGTTGTTTAAAATGACATGCCCTATCTGAATAATGAAAGTTTAATTTGGACTTTACTATCCCTTTAACAGGAGAACACCTGGAACTGATATAAAGTCTTAGTTTGCAGCAAATACAAATTAAACTGAAATGGTTTCACTACCATTAAACATGTTTTTGTCACTAGTTTAGAATATATTACTTTTCTGTCAGTTAAATAAGTGTCCTGGGAATTTTGAGCAAACTTCCACTGCATAGTGCTTGTAAAATAATTCAGTGACACCAGCTTGTGTAAACTGTTTTTCATGGGAATTGTGAGAGAGATTCAGATATACACTGGGAACTCCCCTGTTCAGCCCAGGAAACTCCTTTTTCCCTCTCACTTTCTGAAGCTGTATTTTATTTTACAATAGAGCAAATACAAAGTGCAATGTAATTTGTAACATACACAGAAATATATAAATTATGATCCTAATACAGTAAAACCACACCCTCTTTCTCTGCACCACTTATTTAACCATGTCTTAAATTCTATTATCTGCTGCATTTTTCCTACTTCCTGCCGATACACAGGTAAAATAGCAGAAAATGATACAGTTGTCCATACTCTAATGATTCCTTAGGTCCCAAAACTCTCTTTTAATGGGACATGAAACCATGGACAGGCACAGACAAAGGCTGTGGCTGCATTTTCCAAAGTACAGACCTTAGTGAAGGACACCAAGGTAAATTTGAAATTTAAAACATTATTTTATAGTGCTTGGTGTTATTATACTGATTCAGATACAACTGATCCTATAACCATCCCTCCTGTGGCTATACCCATGTGCCAGTGTCACTGTGTCATTATATAGAGCTTGGTGTTATTATACTGATTCAGATACCACTGATCCTATAACCAGCTCTCCTCTGGCTATACCCATGTGCCAGTGTCACTGTGTCATTATATAGTGCTGGGTGTTATTATACTGATGGATGCAGATACCACTGATCCTATAACCAACCCTCCTCTGGCTATACCCATGTGCCAGTGTCACTGTGTCATTATATAGAGCTTGGTGTTATTATACTGATTCAAATACCACTGATCCTTTAACCAGCTCTCCTCTGGCTATACCCATGTGCCAGTGTCACTGTGTCATTATATAGTGCTGGGTGTTATTATACTGATGGATGCAGATACCACTGATCCTATAACCAACCCTCCTCTGGCTATACCCATGAGCCAGTGTCACTACTGTGTCATTATATAGTGCTTGGTGTTATTATACTGATGCAGATAACACTGACCCTATAACCAGCCCTCCTCTGGCTATATCCATGTGCCAGTGTCACTACTGTATCATTATACAGTGCTGGGTGTTATTATACAGATGCAGATACCACTGATCCTATAACCAGCCCTCCTCTGGCTATACCCATGTGCCAGTGTCACTACTTTGTCTTTATATAGTGCTGGGTGTTATTATACTGATGCATATACCACTGATCCTATAACCAGCCCTCCTCTGGCTATACCCATGTGCCAGTGTCACTACTGTCTTTATATAGTGCTGGATGTTATTATACTGATGCAGATACCACTGATTCTATAACCAGCCCTCCTCTGGCTATACCCATGTGCCAGTGTCACTACTGTGTCATTATATAGTGCTGGGTGTTATTATACTGATGCAGATACCACTGTTTCTATAACCAGCCCTCCTCTGGCTATACCCATGTGCCAGTGTCACTACTGTGTCATTATATAGTGCTGGGTGCTATTATACTGATGCAGATACCACTGATCCTATAACCAGCCCTCTTCTGGCTATACCCATGTGCCAGTGTCACTACTGTTTTTATATAGTGCTGGGTGTTATTATACTGATGCATATTCCACTGATCCTATAACCAGCCCTCCTCTGGCTATACCCATGTGCCAGTGTCACTATTGTGTCATTATATAGCGCTGGGTGTTATTATACTGATGCAGATACCACTGATCCTATAGCCAGCCCTCCTCTGGCTATACCCATGTGCCAGTGTCACTACTGTTTTTATATAGTGCTTGGTGTTATTATACTGATTCAGATACCACTGATCCTATAACCAGCTCTCCTCTGGCTATACCCATGTGCCAGTGTCACTGTGTCATTATATAGTGCTGGGTGTTATTATACTGATGGATGCAGATACCACTGATCCTATAACCAGCCCTCCTCTGGCTATACCCATGTGCCAGTGTCACTACTGTCTTTATAAAGTGCTGGGTGTTATTATACTGATGCAGATACCACTGATCCTATAACCAGCCCTCCTCTGGCTATACCCATGAGCCAGTGTCACTACTGAGTCATTATATAGTGCTTGCTGTTATTATACTGATGCAGATACCACTAATTCTATAACCAGCCCTCCTCTGGCTATACCCATGTGCGAGTGTCACTACTGTGTCATTATTTAGTGCTTGGTGTTATTATATTGATGCAGATACCACTGATCCTATAACCAGCCCTCCTCTGGCTATAACCATGTGCCAGTGTCACTACTGCGTCATTATATAGTGCTAGGTGTTATTATACTGATGCAGATACCACTGATTCTGTAAACAGCCCTCCTCTGGCTATACCCATGAGCCAGTGTCACTACTGTGTCATTATATAGTGCTGGGTGTTATTATACTGATGCAGATACCACTGATTCTATAACCAGCCCTCCTCTGGCTATACCCATGTGCCAGTGTCACTGCTGTCATTATATAGTGCTGAGAGTGTTATTATACTGATGCAGATACACATCCAGTATTTCACTCAAGCTTTATTTATTCCATAACTTATCACCCAATATTGTTAGCAGTCTCTTGACAAGCCACTAACTTTATTCACACTGCATATTTTTTTTAATTCCTATTATTTAATCAAAAAGAAAAGATATACTAAGGTTGTGGCGGACACTGCAAGGGCATGCCACAGACACCAGTGTCCGTGTACGGACACGTTGCCTATCCCTGCATGAAACCCAATTTTTTTTCTTTAATGATTCAAATAGAGCAGCAATTGTAAGCAACTTTCTAATTTACTCTTATTATCATTTTTTCTTCATTTTCTTGGTATCTTTATTTGAAAACACAGGAATGTAAGCTTAGGAGCCGTCACTCTAATTTTTTGTTCAGAACCTGGGTAGCGCTTGCGATTGGTGGCTAAACACTGGCATCAGGTGATGGCATTATAAGTGCCAAAAAAGAAGGAAATGACTGCTAGTAATGGGGCCAAGAGCCAATTAAAATATTTCTATGAGTTTTGGCCCCTAGACGGACCTTTCTCAAGTAAAAATCATGTCAAAAGTACTATTTCAAATGCTTCAGACATTTCAATATATTGTTGTCCAGTCATGTTAAACACCCTATCAAATACTTCCATGATTCCTACAATACCCATGTCATCTACTCAGTGACTCATCAGTCATCACCTTATGTAAAAATTAAGTAACATAATATTTACTACGGGTCAGTTGGCAAATTACTGCGCACAACTTTATTCAGCCTTTCTAAGATGACATTGTATTTAATGTTATAGTTACTTATTACCAAGTTCCCTACTGATAATATAAATATGTTAACGTATATTCATATGACTATGGTAAGGATAAAATGTTCTATAAAACACCTTTATTCATTTTCAGGAAGGCCTAGAGAAAGGAATGTATTTGTTGGCATTATTACTAATTTCTATTTCACAATTCAATTATACATGAGGGGATTCTCTTTCTGTATAGAAATTACTTTCTTTTTTAATTGATCCATTATATATTAATGTCAGGATTGTTTAAGGACATTGTGACAAATCCAAAGATACAAGGTCTCAGTTTAGGGTTAGTTATTGGTTCTAAACTTTCTAGATTTCAAATGGCACATAAATTACTTGATAAAAATAAAAACACATCCCATATACGTCAAAAACAAAACACAGGGGATGTGAATATATAGCAGGAGGAGCCAAGAGCCCCTAAAATAATATGATAAATAATAGTACTTACAAGTACTCTGCCCCAAAAATGGTGCTAAAAAGGCGATCCAGGCTTATTGGCAGCCACACGGTAAAGAACTCTGGGTATCTTGAGTCAAGCAGAGTCCACAATAACTGTAAATGCCACAGGAGCCTCTCACAGGTATATGATAGAATCCCAGATAGCAGAGACCAGCTGCTCAATGGAAATATATTCACAAGTCTTATAACTAGGGTGCTATCTGAAGCAGATGGTACACACTATTAAATAACAACTACAGATGAAACTTGCTATGTGGCATAAAAACACATTTTAATAAAATCAATTAAAATAGCGCTATGCATTTCTCAGCCTCATGGGTCATTTCATCAGGCAAATTTTTTTAAATGTTTTTAAAATGTCCCTGATAAAATCACTTCCAATTTACTTCCATTTTAAAATTGATTCTGATCTCTTGGTTTATTTTGTTGAAGAGCATACGTGGTTAGGCCATGAAGTATCACATGTATATAGCAACAAAGGGCTTGCTTCCATTGAGTCGCTAAAAATGGAGCCATAAGCTACCAAAGTGGCCGACAGCTAAAGTAGACAGCTAAAAGTTAAATTTTAGTACCAGTTTTCCACTGAAATATTTTGCGCATTGCGTGCTGTTGCTCTTTTCGTGTAGGTGGATTTCATGAAAATCAATTAGTTGCTATGGTAACCGGACATAACACTATCAAATTTACGTTTAACGTCTGTGATCCTTACTTGTGATCACCTCTAAAGAGAAACAAAAACAAAGATTCACTTATTTATAATACATATTTTTTGACTATAAGCAAATATTATTTTTTATTGTAATTATATTTTCCACTTTATTAATATATATAATATGTATTGCTGCCCTAGGCATAGGTCTAGTTTGAATTCTGTATATATGTACTTGCATATATTTGTGTATTTAAATAAATACTGAAATTTCCATAAAAACATAAGTGCAACTTTTCCTATACATGGGACAACAATAAATATTACAATTTTTTTCTACACTTTCTCTTTTACACCTAGTTGTAAATGTATCGACAGCCTCTGACAGTGTATTAACAGTTTGCGCTTTCATTGGAAACCTGGTATAAGTTATCACTTAACAGTTTCTAATACTTTCTACGTGATGCAAAAATATTTTTTGAGGTATAGCAGTCGATAAACAAAATTGCTTACGATAGCATATTTATCGCAAACCTAATTACGGCTCATTGGAAACAAGCCCACAATGATATACATTGTCGTGCCACACTGCTGCAAGAAAATTCAAAAGACAAGTGCACACTCTTAAACCTAACTTGGTCTACTCTTCAACAATGGATACCAAGAGAATAAAGACTGAGGCCGAATGATCAAATGTCTGTCGGACCTGATCCGACAGTGCAGATCAGGTCCGACAGACATCGCTGAATGATCACAAGAGCTGCTGGTACAATGCCGCCCCCTGCAGACTCGCGGCCAATGGGCCCCCAGCAGGGAGGTGTCAATCAACCCGATCGTACTCGATGAAACATTCAAGATAAACATTTACCTCTTCATGATTTTTTTTCTGATGAGCATAAACAAATAAAGCGATTAACTTACCACTATACATTCTTGTCTATAACATATTAGAATTATTTTCAAACACTTTGTTTTAATGGAAAGTTCCAGTATTTTCAATAGGTACAGGATGTTACCTCTTGGGTACAATCACATATTGTTTATGGGAAATTACAACATTTGTTCAGAAGTAATTCATCTATTGCATGAAATCATTGGTCTCTGCTTCACTGTAACTTACTGTTGTAGCTGTGTAGGAATTTATACTCTTATTATTTTAATTTCCAAAGAAGGGGGATAGCAGCACCACCAATGTTAAAATACAAAATATTTATTTAAGCCAACATAGTAAAGTGACAACGTTTCGGATTTGCTTCCTTAGTCATGTCCATTTTACAATTAATTAAAATCAGCCTTAAATAGGCTCAAAGCCACACCCACCTACCTACACAAGATAATATGAAAGAACAATACAATACAAATGAGCCACATACTTTTGGTTATACTGATGCTGAAGCCGCACGTATCACCACACTCATACGGGGCTCCAGGGAATTTCTCAAATCTACACCCTCACAATCAGTAAGTAAAGAATTTGAACGTTTGAAGAAGAAAAATATTACATTTGAATTAAATGCAGTCACCCTTGCAGAATACCATAGGGTGAAGCGTATCCCTAGGGGGTTGCGCATGAATGTGCACCCAACACTGATGAGGGATAATAAGGATTACTGCCAGAAATTTGAGAACATTTTAAACAAATGCTCCTTCGATATTATGGTACTCACAGTGGACTGCCTACAACAGGAGCTGGACAAACAGAAGCTTCATTAGGATGTGCTGAAACAGGAACTGCCGGCAAATCTATCTTCTGATGACATGCAGAAATACATCGACACAGTGGATACGCAGATCATCGAGCTGAAAAGTGAGATACAAGAACGCAAAAAAAACAAATTCAGCAGGGATGAAAATGATTATACATCCGGAACTGTGTATCGGTGGTTAAATGATCGGACTGGAAGGACGGAGGGTTCCACTTCCGGTTTTAGATGTCACGGAGCACGAAACTTCCATTCAGGCTCATGGAGCCAAACATCAGATTCAGGGTCGGGGGACTCGGACCAGAATGGAGACAACGCCGCCGGCGGGGCGGTAAGAGGCACCGGAAGAGGTGGCAGACCAGGAATTAAATCTGAGCACTTTACCGTTACTACTGGAAGAACAACGGGCACTCTGCAAAGGACTATCATTTTGCCCACAACAGCAAAGGACTGACACCTTTGGGTTGCAAAGGGACTTGCATAAATTTTATGTATCCCTGAAAATGAAAAGTTATTTCTCTGGTATATCAAATGCTATGGAGGGTGAGTCTGTATCAAATTTGTATGCTTTTAAAAAATTGCTTTGAAGTGAAGCGCTGGACTATCCCCCACTTGCCAATCTAATTATACTACTTCCTTCCTAGGTAGTAATATAACAAAGGACTATACAGATAAAGAGTTTAGATAGCGCTAAAATAAGCTGTGGGTTAATAAATTTGGTTCCCTATGAAATCTTATGTATATAAAAATATTTAAAAATCTTTAGTCACTATGTCGCCTTAATTCAATCCCTTTAAACTAATTCTTATAATTAATAATCTTTGTGAATTAATATTCTGGATGCAGAAAAAGTTAGAAGGTAACTGTATACTCTTCTAAAGTTGAAAGTAGCTGGTTTGATTCGGCACACACGGACTCTGCGTACCTAGTACTGAAGTGCAGAGATAACGTGTTATCCTGAACGCTGTATAAAGATACTAACCTACTCAAGACTTGTGCAAGTGAAGAAGGTATCCGACGTCTGTGGAAGCATTGAGAGCAGAGCTTCTATGTTGGAGCAGCCGGACGACACAAGTAAAGCAGGTGAGAGTGTGATGTGTGACAGCACAGAGTTCCCTGCACAGATTACAATTGGAGACAACTACGAACTTTGTGACGTTTGGACGTCAGGTCTGTATGAGCTTCCGCCATCAGACAGGTATTGTTTATAACAGGATACGTAGACTCCTCTGGAAGTGCTATTAACAGTGGAGAGGTGGTGTCAAGAGAACTGAATTGTACCGGTATGAATAATGCTGACAACTTAACTATCGTTAACAGTTGTGATTATTAAAACTGCAGAACAGCAGAGATCTATGTGGATTTTCCCAAGACTGTGTAATATATCATTGCTAATTTGCTTAAAGACAGCTCTGATCATTTTGATCAAGTACAGGAGCTTCTGCCAAGGTTTCACATATTAGTACTTAAGAATTGGAAAAGGAGCATTATATTGCATTTACATAGATATTTTCAACTTGCATTTTATAGGGATTTTTATCTGTTTAGAATTGTTGATTTAATATTTATTGGAGACAATTGTGTATAAGATATTGAGTGGTGAATGGAAAGTTTGGGCCAAATTGAATGAATGGTTGGTTTTAATAACATATACGTATCTGAGAGATTTGTTAAATAAAAAACTTTTTTGCAACAAACTTTTTCTGCATCCAGAATATTAATTCACAAAGATTATTAATTATAAGAATTAGTTTAAAGGGATTGAATTAAGGCGACATAGTGACTAAAGATTTTTAAATATTTTTATATACATAAGATTTCATAGGGAATCAAATTTGTATGCACAAAGTGGGCTGAATTTGAAATCACTGGGTTTGTTGAATAAAAGCAGATTACACCACAACAGGTTAACCCAGGAGTTACCACTTTTATTCAATTAGTGGAACATGATATGAGTAATCTCTTTAAAAAATGGGCAAAGGTTTCCCTAAAAACCAGGATATGTTTAACAAATTCAATAAAGAGTATAGGCGGGCAATAAAGGGCCTAAGGGAGAAGAAACCTCTGATTTTTAAGGATGCTGATAAGGGGGGAGCCTTGGTTATATTGGAAAAAGATTACTATGTAAATGAAATTGAGAACCAACTTGCCGATAGGGAGGTATATAAATTATTATCAAACAACCCGACTATAAAAGTTAAAAAAAAAGTGGAGGCTTGTGTTAAACAAGCACATAGAAATGGGTTGATTGATAATAAAGTTGTCATATTTATTTTGGAAACAGAGGATACTATACCAGTATTATATACACTCCCCAAGGTGCATAAGGACACATCGATTACCCATGAGGCAGGCCTGGGTGCTGTGAATAGATGTTTGACACATAATAAAGATTTAGAGAAGGAACAAAGGGAGTTTATTCTAGACCTTTTATGCACTGTTCTTAGATGCAATTATTTTCTATTTCAAGACCAGTTCTATTTGAAGCTGCCGGGGACTGCCATGGGTTCCAATGTCGCTCCAAACTACGCCAATATTTTCATGAATACATTTGAAGAATATTTCATATATGGCCATCCATTGTTTCTTCTATATGGCACCACCTGGTGGCGCTATATAGACAATATATTTGGCGTATGGTTGGGCGACATTGGAACCCTGCAGGATTTTGTTAAGGATCTTAACAGCGCCACACAGCATATAAAGTTTAAGATAAATGTAAGCGAAGAGAGAATTGATTTCCTGGATACTACGGTATACAAGGAAGGTAATGTGCTGGCAGTGGATCTTTTTTAAAAAGAAATTGATTGTAACAATTTATTGCATTTTACTAGTGCACATCCTCATTCTCTGGTGAAGAGTTTACCCAAAAGCCAATTTATGCGAGTGAGACGGATTGTCTCTGATGAGAATTTGATTGAGGAGAGGCTTACGGAGATGGGTGAACGCCCTGTAGACCTGATTAAGAGGGAAATGACAACTATATTGGAGACCCCTAGAGATACTTTGTTGAAAACAAAACCAAAGGCTGTTAAAACCCCTAGGATGATCTTTGTAAATGAGTACTCCCCTTGGAGTAATCAAGTACAAAGAATACTGCGTAAACATTGGCATAAATTGAAGGTCTCAAATCCTGATGTAAGGGAGTTTGAAAATCCCCCCATGTCTGCCTTTAAGAGAGGTAAAAGTTTAAAGGTTATGTTGGTCAAAGCAGATGTTGGCCCTAAAAAGTTCCGAAGTCAGAGTTTCATTGGAGAAAAAAGTTGGGATGCTTTCCCTGTTTAGGGTGCCAGAACTGTAATAGTATTATTAAAGGCCCAATTTGTACACATCCCCGTATGGGTAAAAAATACAAGCTGCAAGGTCATTACACATGTAATACAAATTTTGTGGTTTACCTCATTAAGTGCCCTTGTGGATTGGGGTATGTTGGCGAGACCACCCGCAGAGCCCGTGAGCGAATAAACCAACATAAAATTCTCAAATCATTTTATTACAGCAAGTCATCAAATAAACCAACTTAGGTTTCAAATTCTGGAACAGGTAAAAATCCCAAGAAGGGGTGGTTATAGTGTTAAAATCTTACAATATAGACAGTTGCATTGGATACATGAATTAGGGACTATGACCCCAGGTGGGATGAATAGAGAAATGGATTGGAATATATGTTTTTGAAATCCTAAGTAGAAGTTATACAATATATGGGTGATAATACTGTGAAACCACTAGGTTGATTGATTATTGTATGATTATGTGTGCCTTGAAAAGCTGTTATATTATTATGAGATATACTATTTTGCCTCCACTAGTTGGAGCTGTTACTATGTTATAATCTTATGATGTAAAGAAGGAGTTAACCCAGGTGTAGGTAGGTGTGGTTTGAGACTATTTAAGGCTGATTTTAATTAATTGTAAAATGGACATGACTAAGGATGCAAATCCGAAAAGTTGTCACTTTACTATGTTGACTTAACTAAATATTTTTTATTTTAACATTGGTGGTGCTGCTATCCCCCTTCTTTGGAAATTGTATTTACTGGAGCCTGAGGTACTGGTCTTGGGCAGCGTGCACACCTGCATATTTGCAAACCCTTTATCAGGGGTTATCTTGGTGCTGGAACACTCTGAACTTATTATTTTAAAGGGGCAGTCGAGTCCAAAAAAAAAATTAATGAATTAAATAGGGCATGTCATTTTAAACAACTTTCAAATTTACTTTTATCACCAATTTTGCTTTGATCTCTTGGTATTCTTAGTTGAAAGCGAAACCTAGGAGGTTCTAGGCATATGCTAATTTCTTAGACTTTGAAGGCTGCCTCTAATCTGAAAGCATTTTGACAGTTTTTCGCCACTAGAGAGCGTTAGTTCATGTGTTTCATAAAGATAACATTGAGCTCATGCACGTGAAGCTCCTAGGAGTGAGCACTGATTAGCTAAAATGCAAGTCTGTCAAAAGAACTGAAATGAGGGGACAGTTTGTAAGTTTGTAGAGGCTTAGATACAAGGTAATTACAGAAATAAAATGTGTATTATTATAACTATGTTGGTTATGCAAAACTGGGAAACGGGTAATAAAGGGATTATCTATCTTTTTAAACAACAAAAATTCTGGTGTTGACTGGCCCTTTTACTTCTGCACAGGGTACCAGAATTTCTCCAAAAATGTAATCAACAAAGAAGGAAATACTATAAACACACACACACACATACAGAGACACACACACACTCATACAGACATGCACACATATATAGAGACACACACACACACATACAGACACACTCACATACAGACATACACACACACACTCATACAGACATGCACACATATATAGAGACACACACACACACATACAGACACACACACACACATACAAAGACACACACATACAAAGACACACACATACAGAGACACACATACACAGACACACATATACATACAGACACACACACATACAGATACACACATACAGACACACACACACATACAGACACATACACACATACAGAGACACACACACACACACACGCATGCAGACACATCCATACAGAGACACACACACACACCCATACAGAGACACACACACACACATACAGACACACAAACACACATACAGATACACACACACACATACAGAGACACACACACACACATACACACACACACACACACAGGTAAAAAATCCCCAACACTAACACTAACACCCATAAACTACCTACTAACCCCTAAACCAAGGCCCTCCTGCATCGCAAACACTATTTAAAACTTATTAACCCCTAATCTGCTGACCCCCCACGTCCCCACCACTATAATAAAGTTATTAACCCCTATTTCGCCGCTCCCCGACACCGCCGCCACTAACTAAACCTATTAACCCCTGAACCACCAGCCCCCCACATTGTTACTACTAAATCACCCTTTAACTTTAAATTAAAATTACAATATCCCTATCTTCAAATAAATAAAAACTTACCTGTGAAATTTAAAAAAAAATAAGTTTAAACTAACAATTAACCTAACATAACTATTATACTAAAATTAAAATAACTACCAATTAAAAAAAACTAAATTACACATTAAAAAAACCTAACACTACTAAAAAAGTCTAAAATTACAAAAAAAAAAAAACTAAATTACAAAAAATAACAAACACTAAATCACAAAAAATAACAAATGAAATTATCCAAAATAAAAATAATTACACCTGGGGGGCGGAGCTAGCTACGGTGCAGGATAGAAGCATATAGCTGAAGCTCTGCTAAAAGTTTATCTTTATAACTACTTTAAAGATATTAAAGCTCTGAAATCTGTCCTGGTCTGGCTCCTAACATTGGGGTAGACTATAACAGTTGACTCCACAGACTTTATTCGATGGAATAGAGGTGCTGTACAAACATAGACCATAATAAGGAAGAAGCAGAGGCCTTGGAGTTAGGCAGCAGATGCCGGTGAGTTAGGGCTCTGCTCCGGCGGCTGTAGGAGATACTCAGAGAAAAGCACTCAGAGGGAAACAGCCAAAATCCTAACACCCGGACACATAAGAAAGGAGAAGAGGAGAATAAAAACATTTGCAAGACCGGCAACGCTGCAGAGGTGATTGGTAATCAGACCGCACGGTCCAGCTGGTGACAAGGTGGAAGGCAAGCTCAACTGTGCGGAGATATAGTCCGGAGGGTCGGGGCTCCGCTCCGGACTTAGGTGCAGCTTTTAAACACTAAGTGCAACTGCCGCTCTGTCGCCAAACAGGCTCCCCCTCAAGCGGCAGAACCGTCTATCTGGTACACAGTGTGGAGAGTCGGAGATAGCCAGGCTGGCTGATCTTGCAGTGAAACGGACCGATCGTGGCTGCCCGGCTCCCCACTGGAGGGTTTACAAGTAAGCAGGCAGGGGAACTTTTTGTACATTACCAGCCTAATTCTGTATCACCAGGCTCACAAAAGGCGCGAAAAGACGCCATTTTCATTCTTGACTGTTAGTACCCGGTAGCCATAGTAAATCAGTTTGTAGAATACTACAGCGCAGTGGGGATCCGGGTGTCTGGGGTTTCTGCTACAAAGAACTGCCTGACAGCATCTTTATTAACACCTTTATTAGCCCCCTGCAGAGCTCCGTTCTGGGTCACTATAAACCTACTGTGCCCCTCACTACTGATCCCTGCAGGGGCCTGGGGAGGTAACGTGTTGCACAACTAACAACCATTACTTCTCTTAACTCTGCTGATTGCCACTGGATTGTACTACTTCACTTGCCACCACAGATTAGAGACTCATTGCCATCTCAAACTAGACAGCATATTAAAGCTGTAAAGAACTGTCTCCTCTGAATAGGCTTATTTAACACCGCAGACAGGGCCACCAGATAACCCATCCAATATACTACTGTGAACAAACCTCATCTAAAATACTCTTATCACAAAACAGCTTTTCTGCACTGCTGACAAGGAGGAGGTATTAGCACTTTTAGACAGGCCTCTCACTAAGGAAAACTCCTAAGTATACTGATTAATATTAAAAAGGAAGGGTGTTACTCTGCAGCTACAGGCGCAGTTGCGGTAGAGGCCTCCGGACCTGATCTGCTTCAGAGCATCACAAGGGGAGGTGAGTCAAT
This sequence comes from Bombina bombina, assembly GCF_027579735.1. Lineage (NCBI taxonomy): Eukaryota > Metazoa > Chordata > Amphibia > Anura > Bombinatoridae > Bombina > Bombina bombina. The sequence continues at coordinate 221,211,757 of NC_069505.1, read as the reverse complement.
CCCAGTATAGGCACACACAGCCTGGGGGTCCCCTGGACGGACATCTACCCCTCTTGGTCTCCTCCTGAGGCTATTTATAAAACGGGCTGTGAATTAATTTACCTGAAGTGCCCTAAGACCTGCACATTTCAATTCCTATAGGCCCTCCTGCAGCTCCACAAGGCCCATAGGGCTAGTGCCCCTCATTTTGCTACCCTTTGGTAGCCCTATCTGTATAAGCCAGGATATACTTCCCTGCACTACCCACTAATGTGATGCCAGGAACTGTACAAACAATGTGCTAGCCCTATGCATTGATGCCATAGCCCCAGTCAGCCCTGAAGCTGTTTTCTTTATAGTGCAAACCAGTCTTTCACTTTTCCCACTATTTGCCTTTTATATCTCATGCCACTACAACTACAAAAACACAAGATGCCACAATCCTTTAAAAGAAAACAAAATTCCCACAAAACTCCGAAAAGGACAGTGGCGGATCACTTCAGCCAACACACATCCAGGCAACAATCTGGCTCGGAAGAGGATGCCTCAGACACAAGCAGCCTTAATGATGCTCGCATCAGAACAACACTTTCCCAGGCCACAGGCCGCCTACAACACCAAGATGCTGACACTGACAACAACCTAATGGACTCTATCAGGTCGCTCCTGGCCTCGCATCATGATTCCCTCTCCAAGAAGTTTGATAAGGGACATGCTGATCTGAAAAGGGACATAGCCCTTATAGGAGAAAGAACAGATGCGCTGGAACGCAAGCAGGAAGATCTCAGAGTAGACCACGGCAATCTCTTAGACTACTCGCAGAGTCTGGCAGAGCAGATCACTGACCTCGAGCTCAAACTTGCAGACCTTGAGGATAGGACCCGCCGCAACAATATTAGGGTGAAGGGTATCCCTGAATCTGTGCCCCCGCAGGAGCTCGAAAAATTCCTCCAGGACTTTTTTGTTGCAGTCCTAGGCCCGGAGATTGAGAAAGAGATGCTCCTTGATAGAGCCCATAGAGCCCTGAGGCCGAGGACGGCTGAGGGCGATAAACCAAGAGATGTTGTCGCCCGGCTACATTATTACTCTTTTCGAGAGAAACTTCTGAGAGCCCTGGCAGGGGACAAGTCACTCCCGGAGCAGTATGCTGACATTCAGGTCTTCCAAGATCTCTCTCCCCACACTCTACAGATAAGAAGACATTACCAACCCTACACTAAAATCTTGAGAGATAAGGGCATTAAATACAGGTGGGGCTTCCCTGTCAAGCTATACATCAATAAAGATGGTCAACAATACGCGGCATCCTCACCTCAACAGGCAAGGGAATTACTTCAAAGATGGAGCCTGCTACCACAAGACCCACTGATACCATCCCAAGCAATTGTACCTGGTAGAGGCCTGAGAGCATCAGCCCCTGAGTGGGGCTCCCTTCCGCAGAGACCCAGCAGTGACCAGAGGAGTACCTCAATTTCTAAGACTAGAGACACTCCCTCGTGAGATACTCCATCCTGGTCATTGCTCTGATGTGCATATAGTTATCTCCCCATTTAGGGGCTTACAATTGAGGAACTCTTTATCACTACAGAAACTGACTCATGTGTACCGAGGGTACACGAAGATCGGTGAGACTACTAAGACATAATGGATGTTTTCTCTTTTGTACATTAATGGTCTCTGGCTATCTCCTCTCCTCACCTCCCCTCCACTTCCTTCTTGTTTTCTCTTCCCCCTTTTTTTTTTTCTTTTCCTAACTACTCTTCCTCTACTCTTCTTCTCTTCTTTCTTTTCCCCACCCTTACTTACTCTACCTCCTTGTTCCTGTAATCAACTGTAAAGTGTACTTATCTAACTCGTTAAAGCCAGTCAAACGAAGTTGTAACCTGTAGCCCACTACGTTCCAGCACCCCTTTTTTAGACGACCACTGCTTAGTAAAGCACCCTCCCTAACAATACTAAAGGGATACCCCACGGTAGTAGAGTACATTAACAACAGCTCTACACTCCCACTCTAGATTGCCTACTCCCTCTAGATAACTGAGTGTTATGTGAGAAAAGTGATTTCCCACTCCCCGGAATAACTAGGAGGTAACATGGATAGTAAGTAGCTCTACACCCCTGCCTTAGGTAACACAGCACCTAGGATAAAATAGACTACACATGTCTAAATACCCTCGCCCCTCTAAACTATCACTATTGAAGTAGCTGTCTCTCTCCTTACTGGGATAGGCAGGAGTTGGGACCCCTTGAATACCTATTTGGCATTCATCTCCCATTAAATAACAGCCTGAGTTCCCTGAACTACATAACCCCTAAATTGGTTCTTTTGGGCTGATGGTCATTATTGTGTGCTGGTATTTGTACCCATGTTGTTACTGTTCACTCTGTTGATGTTTTTACTGATATTTATTTATGTTCCTCAAGTTATATAAGATGTTTAAAAACCAATATTTGCTCAGAATCCTCAGCCTGGCGACCACCAGGTCTTCACGTTGTTGCTGTTCTGACTGATATTTATGTATATACCCCACAAAGGTCAGATGGCTATCGTCAGGAGTGGCACACTTTTCTTTAAACCCCACTAGCGTCCAATATCCCTAATGTTAAGTACATTGCTTATAGCTATCCACGCACACCCCTAACATATGCCCCACTGACTGTGTTGATCTCATACCATTTATACGAACAGTCCCTCCACCTGTACTTGATCAACCAGGAATTAGATTAGTTCTCAACTTGATGGCCGCCAGACTCACATGAGATATTAGCTCCAAGGTACAAGATAGACACCCCTCCCAAACATACCCCCTACGAACTGACGATGGTCACCATATATTGTTTGTTTACAAGGTTGTTGATGTTGTTTATTGTTGTTTTTCTTGTAATTGATTTGGGCTGTTCATCCTAATACCTCTGACCATAATAGCAGATATTTGGGACTTGGAATACCTCCCCCCACAGGAGCAACGTGTATGTATATGACCACCCTTGAGGAGACATTATGGACAGAAACCCATGACTACAGACTAACGCACGAGTCTTCCATTTTCCCCCCTAATCCTCATTCTTGCAGACCTGACATTAGACTTTCCGTACCCCAAGTTTTCTCCTAACCTTCTACCAGAGATAACTATGTGCACCCATTATAGTAATATAGTGACAGACCCTCGCTTACAGCGAGAAAATTTATAACAGCGACTGGGGGCGAGAGTGAGGGGGGGGGAGGGTTTTCTCTTTCTCTCTCTTTCCCCCTCTCTCTCTCTCCCTATCCTTGCACCTTTCAAACTTGAATGACTGGGGCCCGGCTATCTCTGCTGGCCTCTCCCCCCCCACATATCTATAGTTGTGCTTTCCAACTGTTAGTTGTGAGATCACTCATTGTGATAGTGTTTATATACACATCGACATACGCTAGTAGCGCTTTACCCTCAAGACATCCTGTTCGTGGCCTGAAGTGCTCCAACACCCGCCTCCCTCCTTTTCCCATTCATATCCCCCCGTCCCCTCTTACCTGCACCACCCCCTCTAAAACCTTTCCCCTTACCCGCAACTGAGGTCCTCATTTGCTACCCAGGAGGAGTCCGCTTATAACATGGCTCCTGTTTTGGCTGCCACCCTGAATGCCCAGGGACTTAACTCGCCTACTAAAAGGAGTCTCCTGCATCACTACCTACTTGCCCACAAAATACACTTAATGTTTTTGCAGGAGACCCACTGGGAAAGGGGCTCTAAACAGCCCAGGAGTCCCCCTTTATACCCGATCTGTGAAACCGCCTCCTACACGAAAAAAAAAAGAGGGGTTGCCATAATGATCCATCGTGACGTTAGTTGTACGATGGATCATATTGAACGAGACCCTGAGGGTAGGTTCCTCATTCTTGTTTGTGTCCTGAATGGAGCTCCTTACACGCTGGCATCCATCTATGCCCCGAATTCGGGACAGATTTCCTTTCTCCGAAAATTCTTAAACAAGCTAGATCCAATCAAGAGAGGACATCTCTTGGTGGGGGGCGATCTGAACTTGGTCTGGAACCCAGTGCTAGACAAGAAAAAAAACACAAACCACCCAACCGACCGTAACCTACTTTCACTCTCAATGGCCTTTCGTAGGCTAATGTATCAATTTGGACTGTTTGATGTCTGGAGATGTTTAGCTCCGACTGAACTGGACTACACACATCACTCGGTGCCCCATAATTCATACTCTCGGTTGGATTATCTGCTCTGTGACTCATGGACACTTGACAAATTTGCTGGATCAAAGATCAGGCCTTGTCCATGGTCGGACCACGATATGGTTAGTGCCCAACTCTTAGACTTACAGTCCCCTGACGGTAGGCCGTCCTGGAAGCTTCCAGACCAGTGTCTTGCGGAACCAGAGATTCCACCTCTCAATGAAATCATCCTAGATTTCTTAGCACACAATGACACTGGAGACACGAGTCTTGAAATAGTCTGGGCCACCCTCAAAGCGTACTTGAGAGGTCACTTCATAAAGAAAAAGGCCCAATGGAAAGCGGCTCATAAGATCCCCTTATCAAAGCTATATGCCGAACTAAGACTCCTAGAGAAGGCCAATAAAAAAGCCCCGGACCCCACTCTTGCCACCCAGGTGGGGGCAATAAGGTCTGAGATCAACAAACGAGAGCTATTAAAAGTGCAAACCAACCTATTCAAATTAAAACAGATTTACTATAGTAAAGGGAACAAGGCCGATAGGCTATTGGCCCGCAAACTGCGTAATAGGGCGGTTGCAAGTAGGATCCCGACCATCAACTCTGGCCGTGGTATGGTCTGCTCTCCTAAGGAGATCGGTCAAGCCTTCTCAGACTACTATGCTACCCTTTACGATCTAGACAGGGGTTCTAATGACCCACCGGTGAGTGGTGGGGAGTTGGGGCAATTCTTAACCGAGTTGCGTCTACCACAGCTAAGTGAAGAGTCTGCTGCAGACCTTGATAGACCATTCACCTTGGAGGAAGTGAAGACGGCCGTCCTGTCCCTTAAACCCCACAAGGCCCCTGGCCCAGATGGCTTTTCTACCCTCTTCTACAGAACCTTTGTGTCTCTTCTTTCTCCTCTTCTACTCCGACTGTTTAACGATGTGGCTAAAGGAGGCAAGATGTTAGGGGAATTCTTGGAGGCTACTATTATGACCATCCCTAAGGAAGGGAAGGACCCCAAGGAATGCGGGAGCTACAGGCCTATCTCCCTTATAAATGTGGACATCAAGATATACTCTAAAGTCCTTGCGACAAGACTAGGGAAGCACCTCCCTTCCATAATCCATCTAGACCAAGTCGGATTTGTCCAAGGCAGACAGGGCTCTGACAATACCCGTAGACTGCTGAACATCTTCGCCGAATCATACGATATGGGCCTGCCCTTTCTCACCCTGTCATTGGATGCCGAAAAGGCCTTCGACAGGGTGAGATGGGCATATATGTTTGAGACTCTGAGAACATTTGGGGTCCCGCTCTCATTCTGTAGGGCAGTTGAGGCCCTATATACCCTTCCCACAGCTGTGGTTAAGGGGCTGGGTTTTTGCTCCCCTAAGATACACATACGTAATGGAACGAGGCAGGGATGCCCCCTGTCGCCGCTCCTCTTTGCGATGGTTATGGAGCCATTAGCAGAAGCCATTAGGCAGGACACCCAAATCCAGGGTCTGTTACTGCATGATTCAGTACAAAAAGTGGCATTATTCGCTGATGATCTTACACTTTTCATTGCCGAGCCGACCTCATCACTCCCACCGCTGATGGCTCTTATTGAAAGATTCGGTGTACTTTCTAACTACAAAATAAATGTAGCCAAGACGGAGGCGTTCTCGATTCATTTAGATTTTCAAGAACAGAGAATTTTGCGACAGCAATACTCCTTCAAATGGTCTACTAGAGGTATCCGGCACCTGGGGGTCTTCTTGTCTCATGACAAGGAGACGGTCCTCCATGAGAACTACCACACCTTGCTGAAGGCAGTCGATAAACACCTGAGAGCAAAGAAATATGACGAACTCTCCTGGATGGGAAGAATTGCAGCTCTGAAAATGATGCTACTTCCCAAGCTAACGTACATTATGCGATGTATTCCCCTCCCAGTCCCAGATAAACTTCTGAAAAATTTTCAGACCCTCTTTAACAGATATATCTGGAACAACAAGAAACCCAGAGTCGCGGCCTCAATCTTACAGTCCCCCCTGGATCTGGGAGGACTGGGATTGCCAAGCGTGAAGATGTACTACGAGGCGGCAATGATCTCTCATGTCTCAGCTTGGGGTCGAGACCTCCCCCCCACGAGATGGAGGGATCTGGAACAGGCATCACTACCTGCCTATATAGATCTATCTGATTTGCTGTGGTTCCCCCCGCATCTTGCTACCGTACACACCATCTCTAACTCAATCGTTAGTGGATGCCAAATGCTATGGTACAAATTACGACACCACACTCAGATCGCCCCCCATCCCTCTCCTATTCAGCCTATACTCCCCATACTTCAGACCCTCCCCAATATGAGATTGAACTGGTGGCGGCAGATCGGAATTTTGACAGTAGGCGACTTCTATGTAGAAGGTCGACTACTAACACAAGACGAGATGGTGGCAAACTTTGAAGTCCCGAGGCAATTGACATTTGAACTTCTAAGATTAAGATCCCTACTAAAAGCCTGGGGGTTCCTGAGAGATGCCCCACGGCCTCTTACGGCTTGGGAAGCTCGATGGAAAACGGGTCTCCAGACCTATAAACCCCTCACGGCACACTATCAATGCCTACTGGTTCCCCCCACAATTCCTAAGACGAGACACATGCTCTCCTGGGAGACAGAACTACAAACGGTATACTCCCCTAAGAAATGGGCATTGGCCATCGCTAAGACCAAGGCGACCTTACATTGCACCACGATGTACGAGCTCTACTTTAAAATGCTCACCAGGTGGCATCTGGTCCCAACCAGACTGCAGACTCTCTATCCTAATCACTCCCCTTCCTGTTGGAGAAACTGTGGTGGCATTGGCACCCCACTACACACCTGGTGGACCTGTCCCAACATAAAGGCGCTCTGGGGTAAGGCCAGTAGGATCTGTTGCTTAATGGGTCTTCCAGAGATAAAGGACCCCGGAACGGCCCTTCTCCATTTGGGCTTAGAGAAAGTGCCTCCGCACCAGAGAACCCTTCTTATATATATACTCACCTCAGTTAAAATGGCAATTGCCAGGAACTGGAAGAAAATACACCCCCCAAAATGGCAGAGTGTACTGGAATATCTGAACTATGTCAAGTCCATGGAAGACTTTGTCTACAGAATCCGGCGCAAGTCGGAAACTTTTTGTCTTGTTTGGGAACCCTGGGAAGCTTACCTGCAGAGCCTCAGAGCTAAATCTTAGGTCTCCCTGCCCCCTAGGGCCACTGGCCCCAGATACGGGTCTAGGGCGGTCTGTCCACCTTTCTCCCCCCCCCCCCCCTCCACTCAATGAGCTCCCCCCCCCCTTCCCCCCCCTCCTTCGCTAATATCCTCTCCCCCTCAAAGGGGGTACTTCAGCCCGTAACAGCGCAACGATGATTGAATCTTGATTCCACCCCCTTGGAGCGGTGGCCCTTGTTGGCCCTTGTATCCGCTCAGCTGCCTATTCAGGCAATATTCACATAGCAACCGACTACTAGCGTAATTCCGCTTTTATAAAGCAGATCAAAAGGCGGAATAAAAAATAAAGACGCCAAAACCTTAAACCTACCAGCAGACAACGACTCTCCCAACCTGTAAACGCTCCTATTCACTCCTTACTTCATCTCCCACTCGGGTATAGTTTGATCTCTGGATCCTCTAGGAATGGGGTAAAAACCTGGTTATATTAAGCAATATCTATGTCATTTCAATGTAATACGAGATACCATGTTTGTGATTTTTGTGTTTACTCGATTTTTGTAACGTTTGCAAGAGTTGTGATAACCTATTTATATAATAAAAAAATACTTTAAAAAAAAAAAAAAAAAAAAAAAATTACACCTAATCTAATAGCCCTATAAAAATAAAAAAAACCTAGCCTACAATAAACTACCAATAGACCTTAAAAGGGCCTTTTGTAGGGCATCGCCCTAAAGAAATCAGCTCTTTTACCTGTAAAAAAAATACAAAGACCCCCCAACAGTAAAACCCACCACCCAACCAACCCCCCAAAATAAAAAACCTAACTCTAACAAAAACCTAAGCTACCCATTGCCCTGAAAAGGGCATTTGTATTGGCATTGCCCTTAAAGGGCATTCCGTTATTTTACATTGCCCTGAAAAGGATATTCAGCTCTTAAAAAAGCCCAAACCCTAATCTAAAAAAAAACCCCACCAAAAAAAGATTTTTAAAAAACCTAACACTAACCCCCGAAGATCCACTCACAGTTTCTGAAGTCCGGACATCCATCCTCATCTAGATGGCGAGAAGTCTTCATCCAGGGCTATTGGTAGTTTATTGTAGGCTAGGGTTTTTTGGGGGGGCTTTTTTATTTTTATAAGGCTATTAGATTAGGTGCAATTGTATTTATTTTGGATATTTTAGTTTGTTATTTTTCGTAATTTAGTGTTTGTTATTTTTTGTAATTTAGTATTTTTTATGTTATGTAATTTTAGACTTAAATTTTTATTGTTAGCTTTTTTAATGTATAATTTAGTTTTTTAATTAGTAGTTATTTTAATTATAGTATAATAGTTATGTTAGTTTAATTGTTAGTTTAAACTTAGGTTTTTTAATTTTACAGGTAAGTTTTTATTTATCTTAACATAGGGATATTGTAATTTTAATATAAAGTTAGGGGGTTGTTAGGTTTAGTAGTTAATAGTTTAACCCCTTAATGACAACTGACGTACCAGGTACGTCATGCATTAACAAGCAGTTAATGATAATGGACGTACCTGGTACGTCAGTTGTCTAACAGAGTGCTGGAAGTGATCACAAATGCTTCCAGCAGCTCTGAGGGTATTGCAGTGATGCCTCGATATGGAGGCATCCTGCAATACCACTTTACAAGCCCCCGATGCAGAGAGAGCAACTCTGTGGCCCACTCTGCACCGGTAGTGATAGTGCCGGGTGTGAGGGTGCGCGTGCACGATGCGCGCGTGTGCACGTGAGCGTGCACTTGCACCCATTAGCCACACTGACACCAATGAATGAGGGCAGAAAGGGAAAAAAAAGGGATTTTTTTTTTTTAAAAAAAATATAAAAGGATCTGGGAGGGGGTGGGGGTATTGTGGGGGGCTGCTACACTACAGAAATAGTTTTTTAAGTAAAAATAAAATAAAAATACTTTTTGGGGGTTTTTTGGGGCCAAACTGGGTACTGGCAGACACCAAGATGGTGGTAATTAGGTAGGGGAGAGGGTTAGAGAGCTGGAGGGGGAGGGGGGGATCAGGGAGGTTGGGGCTTAGGCAGGGGTCCATCACAGCTAAAATACTTTATTATTTTTATTTAAAAAAAAAAAAACCTCTTTTATTTAGTACTGGCAGACTTTCTGCCAGTACTTAAGATGGCGGGAACAATTGTGGGGTGGGGGAGGGAAGAGAGCTGTTTGGGAGGGATCAGGGGGTGGGATGTGTCAGGTGGGAGGCTGATCTCTAAAATTAACCCTGCAAGCTCCCTACAAGCTACCTAATTTAACCCCTTCACTGCTGGGCATAATTAACGTGTGGTGCGCAGCAGCATTTAGCGGCCTTCTAATTACCAAAAAGCAACGCCAAAGCCATATAAGTCTGCTATTTCTGAACAAAGGGGATCCCAGAGAAGCTTTTACAACAATTTCTGCCATAATTGCACAAGCTGTTTGTAAATAATTTCAGTGAGAAACCTAAAATTGTGAAAAATGTTAAGTTTTTTTTTTTTATTTGCTCGCATTTGGCGGTGAAATGGTGGCATAAAATATACCAAAATGGGCCTAGATCAATACTTGGGGTTGTCTACTACACTACACTAAAGCTAAAATTAACCCTACAAGCTCCCTACAAGCTCCCTAATTAACCCCTTCACTCCTGGGCATAAAACACCTGTGGTGCGCAGCGGCATTTAGCGGCCTTCTAATTACCAAAAAGCAACCCAAAAGCCATATAAGTCTGCTATTTCTGAAAAAAGGGGATCCCAGAGAAGCATTTACAACCATTTGTGCCATAATTGCAGAAGCTGTTTGTAAATAATTTCAGTGGGAAACCTAAAGTTTGTGACAAATTTTGTGAAAAAGTTAACTTTTTTTTTTTTGATCGCATTTGGCGGTGAAATGGTGGCATGAAATATACCAAAATGGGCCTAGATCAATACTTTGGGTTGTCTTCTAAAAAAAAATATATACATGTCAAGGGATATTCAGGTATTCCTGACAGATATCAGGGTTTCAATGTAACTAGCGCTAATTTTGAAAAAAAAAGTGGTTTGGAAATAGCGAAGTGCTACTTGTATTTATTGCCCCATAAATTGCAAAAAAAGCAAAGAACATGTAAACATTGGGTATTTCTAAACTCAGGACAAAATTTAGAAACTATTTAGCATGGGTGATTTTTGGTGATTGTAGATGTGTAACATATTTTGGGGGTCAAAGTTAGAAAAAGTGTGTTTTTTTCCATTTTATCCTCATATTTTATTATTATTATTTTTAATAAATTATAAGACATGATGAAAATAATGGTATCTTTAGAAAGTCCATTTAATGGCGAGAAAAACGGTATATAATATGTGTGGGTACAGTAAATGAGTAAGAGGGAAATTACAGCTAAACACAAACACTGCAGAAATGTAAAAATAGCCATTGTCATTAAGGGTAAGAAAATTGAAAAATGGTCCGGTCATTAAGGGGTTAATTTAGTTTTTTGTGATGTGGGAGGCCAGAGGTTTCGGGTCAATAGGGGTCAATAACTTTATTATAGTGGCAGCGATGTCGGGGAGCGGCAGAATAGGGGTTAATAACTTTTATTAGTGGTGCCGATGTCGGGAGCAGCAGATTAGGGGCTAATAACTTTATTTCGGTGTCAGCGATGTCGGGAGCGGTGGAATAGGGGTTAATAACTTTATTATAGTGTCATCGATGTTGGGGAGCGGCAGAATAAGGGTTAATACATTTATTTAGGTCTTGGTGATGTAGGGGGCTGCGGATTAGGGGTGTTTAGACCTGGGGTTTATGTTAGGGTGTTAGGTGTAAACGTAACTTTTTTTTCCCCATAGGCATCAATGGGGCTGCGTTACAGAGTTTTTTATTCCGCGCTTCAGGTGTTAGTTTTTTTTCTAACACGCTCTCCCCATTGATGTCTATGGGGAAAGCGTGCACGAGCATGTATTCTCAGCACGATGGAGCTTATCGCCACCATATTGCACGCACAAGGAGGCTTTTCAGAAACTTGTTATGGCAGCGCTATGGAGGGTGAAAAAAACTCAACTTTTATTGCATTCGTTTTGCATTCTCTATAGCTCAAAACTCGTAATCTAGGCGTCTCCAATCAGCACTCTCCCTTAAAGGGACACTGAACACCCCAATTTTTTTCTTTCATGATTCTGATAGAGCATAACATTTTAAGCAACTTTTTAATTTACTCCTATTATCAAATTTTCTTCATTCTCTTGGTATCTCTATTTAAAATGCAAGAATCTAAGTTCAGATGCCGGCCCATTTTTGGTGAACAACATGGGTTGTTCTTGCTGATTGGTGGATAAATTCACACACCAATAAAAAAGTGCTGTCCAGAGTCTGAACCAAAAAAAAACTTAGATGCCTTCTTTTTAAAATAAAGATAGCAAGAGAATGAAGAAAAAATGATAATATGAGTAAATTAGAAAGTTGCTTAAAATTGCATGCTCTATCTGAATCACAAAAAAAATTGGGTTCAGTGTCCCTTTAAGGCACTTTTGTTGTAGCTAAAGTGCTGATTGGACAACAATTCAGACAGAAAAAATTACTTTTGAAGTGGGTGGCGGAGTGCAGGGAATTTGAATTTCATATCTATATTAAAAAGTTAGTAATAATGCAACTTCATCTGAAGAATTAAACTCCATCTAACATTCCGGATCTGTTTTTATAAGGGGAAGAGTTTACCATCACTTTAATGTTTTTTTGTCAGTTTATTTAAATAAATAAAAAATCCCAGCTGGTAAGTCACAATCTCTGCCTGGATCTTTACTTTCGCCTAGATTACGAGTTTTGTTGGTAAAAACTTGCGGGGCTAACAAGCCTTTTTTTCCAGCGCTCCCTTAAGACAACGCTGGTATTACGAGTTTTCTGAATGGCTGCGTTAGCCTCAGAAAAGTGAGCGTTGAGACAAATTTAGCTCCACTTCAACCCTCAATACCAGCGTTGCTTACGGTAGCGGTAAGATGGAAAAACGTGCCCGTGCACGATTTCCCCATAGGATACAATGGGGCTGAGCTGGCTGAAAAAAACCTAACACCTGCAAAAAAGCAGCGTTCAGCTCCTAACGCAGCCCCATTGTTTCCTATGGGGAAACACTTTCTAAGTCTACACCCTAACACCCTAACATGAACCCCGAGTCTAAACACCCATAATCTTACACTTATTAACCCCTAATCTGCCGTCCCCGCTATAGCTGACACCTGCATTATACTATTAACCCCTAATCTGCCGCTCTGGACACCACCGCCACCTGCATTATCCCTATGAACCCCTAATCTGCTGCCCCCAACATCGCCGACACCTATATTATATTTATTAACCCCTAATCTGCCGCCCCCAACGTCGCCGCCACCTACCTACACTTATTAACCCCTAATCTGCTGACCGGACATCGCCGCTACTATAATAAATGTATTAACCCCTAAACCGCTGCACTCCCACCTCGCAAACACTATAATAAATTGTATTAACCCCTAATCTGCCCTCCCTAACATCGCCGCAACCTACCTACAATTATTAACCCCTAATCTCCCGCCCCCAAAGTCGCCGCTACTATAATAAAGTTATTAACCCCTAAACCTAAGTCTAACCCTAACACCCCCCTAAGTTAAATATAATTTAAATAAAACAAAATAAATTTACTATAATTAAATAATTACCTATAAAATAAACCATAAGATAGCTACAATATAACTAATAGTTACATTGTAGCTATTTTAGGATTTATATTTATTTTACAGGCAACTTTGTATTTATTTTAACTAGGTACAATAGCTATTAAATAGTTAATAACTATTTAATAGCTACCTAGTTAAAATAATTACAAAATTACCTGTAAAATAAATCCTAACCTAAGTTACAAATACACCTAACACTACACTATCAATAAATTAATTAAATAAATTAACTACAATTATCTAAATTAAAATACAATTAAATAAACTATAGTACAACCCCCCCCCCACTAAATTACAAAAAATGAAAAAATATTACAAGAATTTTAATCTAATTACACCTAATCTAAGCCCCCTAATAAAATAAAAAAGTCCCCCAAAATAATAAAATTCCCTACCCTATACTAAATTACAAAAGTAATCAGCTCTTTTACCAGCCCTTAAAAGGGCTTTTTGCGGGGCATTGCCCCAAAGTAATCAGCTCTTTTACCTGTAAAATAAAATACAAGACCCCCCAACATTACAACCCACCACCCACACACCCTACTCTAAAACCCACCCGATCCCCCCTTAAAAAACCTAACACTACCCCATTGAAGATCACCCTACCTTGAGACGTGTTCACCCAGCCGGGCACCGATGGGCCAAAAGAGGACATCCGGAGAGGCAGAAGTCTTCATCCAATCGGGGCAGTAGAGGTCCTCCATCCAGCAGAAGTCTTCATCCAAGTGGCATCTTCTATCTTCATCCATCTGGCGCAGAGCGGGTCCATCTTCAAGACATCCGATGCAGAGCATCCTCATCCTCAATCAGCCAATTGGATTGAACTTCAATCCGATTGGCTGATTACATCAGCCAATCGGATTTTTCCTACTTTAATTCCAATTGGCTGATAGAATCAGCCAATCGGAATTCGAGGGATGCCATCTTGCATGATGTCATTTAAAGGAACCTTCATTCGTCGTTAGTCGTCGGGAAGAAGAGGATGCTCCGCATCGGATGTCTTGAAGATGGACCCGCTCCCGCCAGATGGATGAAGATAGAAGATGCCGATCGGATGAAGACTTCTTCCGCTCCGGATGTCCTCTTTTGGCCCATAGGTGCCCGGCTGGGTGAACACAGCTCAAGGTAGGATGATCTTCAATGGGCGTTAGGTTTTTTTAAGGGGGGATCGGGTGGGTTTTAGAGTAGGGGTGTGTGGGTGGTGGGTTGTAATGTTGGGGGGGGGGTCTTGTATTCTATTTTACAGGTAAAAGAGCTGATTACTTTGGGGCAATGCCCCGCAAAAAGCCCTTTTAAGGGCTGGTAAAAGAGCTGATTACTTTTGTAATTTAGTATAGGGTAGGGAATTTTATTATTTTGTGGGGCTTTTTTTTTTTTTTTTTTATGGGGCTTAGGTTAGGTGTAATTAGATTAAAATTCTTGTAATTTTTTTATTTTTTGTAATTTAGTAAGTTTTTTTTTGTACTATAGTTTAGTATATTTAATTGTATTTTAGTTTAGATAATTGTAGTTAATTTATTTAATTAATTTATTGATAGTGTAGTGTTAGGTGTATTTGTAACTTAGGTTAGGATTTATTTTACAGGTAATTTTGTAATTATTTTAGCTAGGTAGCTATTAAATAGTTATTAACTATTTTATTGTACCTAGTTAAAATAAATACAAAGTTGCCTGTAAAATAAATATAAATCCTAAAATAGCTACAATGTAACTATTAGTTATATTGTAGTTATCTTATGGTTTATTTTATAGGTAAGTATTTATTTTTAAATAGGAATTATTTATTTAATTATAGTAAATTTATTTTGTTTTATTCAAATTATATTTAAGTTACGGGGGTGTTAGGGTTAGGGTTAGACTTAGGTTTAGGGGTTAATAATTTTATTATAGTAGCAGCGACGTTGGGGGCTGGAGATTAGGGGTTAATACATTTATTATAGTGGCGGGGATGTCCTGTCAGCAGATTAAGGGTTAATAAGTGTAGGTAGGTGGCGGCGATGTTGGGAGGGGGGAGATTAGGGGTTAATAAATATAATATAGGTGTCGGCGATGTTAGGGACAGCAGATTAGGGGTTCATAGCTATAATGTAGGTGGCGGCGGTGTCCGGTCGGCAGATTAGGGGTTAAATAATTTGATTATAGTGTTTGCGATGTGGGGGGGCCTCGGTTTAGGGGTTCATAGGTAGTTTATGGGTGTTAGTGTACTTGTTAGCACTTTAGTTAAGAGCTTTATGTTCCAGCGTTAGCCCATAAAACTCTTAACTACTGACTTTTAAATGCGGTAGGAGTCTTGGAGGTAGAGCCTGTACCGCTCACTTCTTCCAAGACTCGTAATACCGGCGTTAGGCAAATCCCATTAAAAAGATAGGATACGCAATTGACGTAAGGGGATTTGCGGTAGCCAAAAGTCACGGAAGAAAAGTGAGCGGTAGACCTATACCTGCCAAACTTGTAATACCAGCGTTAGATAAAAAGCAGCATTAGGATCCCTTAACGCTGCTTTTTAAGGCTAACGCAGAACTCGTAATCTAGCCATTTGTTTTTTTTGTGTTAAAAATGCAAACGATAGTCTATATTTATTTAAAAGAACTATTACCTTTCTGATTACAGTAGTGTACTGTCTTTCTAATGGTACTTTGTATACAAACATACTAAAAATTATATAAAACTACCTTTAGGTTACATGTATAAGCTGTATTATATAACATATAAATATTACCTGTCTGATTACAGTACTGTCTGTCTGTCTGTCTGTCTGAGGGTGCTGTGTATAAACATGATATAAAACTACCTTTTGGTTACATGTATAAGCTGTATTATATAACATATACATATTACCTGTCTGATTACAGTACTGTCTGTCTGAGGGTGCTCTGTATAAACATGATATAAAACTACCTTTAGGTTACATGTATAAGCTGTATTATATAACATATAAATATTACCTGTCTGATTACAGTACTGTCTGTCTATCTGAGGGTGCTGTGTATAAACATGATATAAAACTATCTTTAGGTTACATGTATAAGCTGTATTATATAACATATAAATATTACTGTCTGATTACAGTACTGTCTGTCTGAGGGTGCTGTGTATAAACATGAGATAAAACTACCTTTAGTTTACATGTATAAGCTGTATTATATAACATATAAATATTACCTGTCTGATTACTGTACTGTCTGTCTGAGGGTGCTGTGTATAAACTTGATATAAAACTACTATTAGGTTACATGTATAAACTGTATTATATAACATATAAATATTACTGTCTGATTACTGTACTGTCTGTCTGATGGTGCTGTTTATAAACATGATATAAACTTCATTTATGTTACATGTATAAGCTGTATTATATAAGATATAAATATTACCTGTCTGATTACTGTACTGTCTGTCTGAGGGTGCTGTGTATAAACATGACATAAAACTACCTTTAGGTTACATGTATAAGCTGTATTATATAACATATAAATATTACCTGTCTGATTACAGTACTGCACTGTCTATCTGAGGGTTCTGTTTATAAACATGATATAAAACTACCTTTAGGTTACGTATAAGTTGTATTATATAACATATAAATATTACTGTCTGATTACTGTACTGTCTGTCTGAGGGTGCTGTGTATAAATATGATATAAAACTACCTTTAGGTTACATGTATAAGCTGTATGATATAACATATAAATATTACCTGTCTGATTAAAGTACTGTACTGTACTGTATGAGGGTGCTGTGTATAAACATGATATAAAACTACCTTTACGTTACATGTATAAACTGTATTATATAACATATAAATATTACCTATCTGATTACTGTACTGTCTGTCTGTTAGTGCTGTGTATAAACATGATATAAAACTACCTTTAGATTACACGTATAAGCTGTATTATATAACATATAAATATTACCTGTCTGATTACAGTACTGTCTGTCTGAGGTTGCTGTGTATAAACATGATATAAAACAATCTTTAGGTTACATATATAAGCTATATTATATAACATATAAATATTACCTGTCTGATCACAGCACTGTCTGTCTGTCTGAGGGTGCTGTGTATAAACATGATATAAAACTACCTTTAGGTTACATGTATAAGTTGTATTATATAACATATAAATATTACTGTCTGATTACAGTACTGTCTGTCTGAGGCTACTGTGTATAAACATGATATAAAACTATCTTTAGGTTACATGTATAAGCTGTATTATATAACATATAAACATTACTGTCTGATTACAGTACTGTCTGTCTGAGAGTGCTGTGTATAAACATGATATAAAACTACCTTTAGGTTACATGTATAAGCTGTATTATATAACATATAAATATTACTGTCAGATTACAGTACTGTCTGTCTGAGAGTGCTGTGTATAAACATGATATAAAACTACCTTTAGGTTACATGTATAAGCTGTATTATATAACATATACAAATTACTGTCTGATTACAGTACTTTACTGCAGTGACGTGCAGTGAGGTCAGAGGCAGGTGA